>NC_056725.1:193253143-193285643 GCF_019279795.1 Protopterus annectens | reverse complement strand
AAACTATTCTTTAAATCTCCATAAATTCTTATACAGTCTCTCCAAATCCCTTATCTTTTTAAAACTTTCAGCCAGATTCCATAGCTATCATCAACACAAAGGCAAACTGTCCCCTTATGACCTGGAGCAATCACTTGCAAAGCCACAAAAATAACTTTTCAGCTAGTGAAACCTTCGGTAAACACTTCACTATCTCTTCATCTAAGTGAATCTGATTTGCTATGATCCTCAGCATCCCATTGTGTAATAAGTGTTTTACCTTTCTGCCAGACTTGAACTGATGTCAAGCCTTAGTGATCTGTCAGTGACATGTCACATTACAGCAAAATGCATTGTTGGAAGACTGTGGACATCTTATACACAACTTCAGTGTGATATATATAAGTGTGTACCAAGCTGAACAACTCCTTAGATATGTGCAGCACAACAATTATGTTTTGAAGCCATTTTTCTTTGGCTTTATGGCCCACTTTCTTAAATATTCTAAAATTCTCTTCTTCAGCATGGCATCTACAATTTTCCCTACAAGTGAGGCTGTACTTCCAAGTCACCACTCTTTTGAGATTTATGTCTTCTCGCTTGGACTCTGTAGCAACCTAACTCTTCTTTCCTTATTTCTGTTTGATTTTTTTGGCTCTTAA
Source organism: Protopterus annectens (assembly GCF_019279795.1). Lineage (NCBI taxonomy): Eukaryota > Metazoa > Chordata > Ceratodontiformes > Protopteridae > Protopterus > Protopterus annectens. The sequence goes on along the minus strand of NC_056725.1, from coordinate 193,285,002 downwards.
AATAAAGTATGCTATTTTATTATCAGTTTGCTGCTTCCTGTGGTAACAGGTTTGATTTATTCTGCCTTAGTTTGCTCACAATATAATTCTGAGCAAATCACTTACCCAGGCAGTGCTCCTATGTGTGCCTGAAGAATGCCCACATGGCTCTTCCTCAGCTAACAGGTACAAAAACAAACAAATAAATGCATGATAAATAAAAATTTCATTTAAGTTTCTGCATGTTTGGCTCTGTTGTATTTATCTTATAGTTTTTGTATGATAGTTTATTTAATAGATTGGATTTCTTTCTTCTTTGTTCACTTTATAAATGTATATATATATATATATATATATATATATATATATATATATATATATATATTCAAGGCTGCCATAGATTTTCCTGTACAATGGTTGCAGCTCTTAAAAAATTTATGAATCACTTTAATGTCTCAATGAACCAAAAAGGAGAGAAAACAATGCAACTTTCATCTGTATGGAATTTGTAAATCAATGTGCAACTAATGCATTGCAACTGTTTGACACTAGATGGCAGTAGAGGATAATTTTAGCATGCCTTGCTTCTCCGGCATGATGCTAGTTTGTTAGGAAAGAATTTCATACCTTCAGATGCTATACTGTCTTTGAATCCATGCAGACATGCTTTTGATCTGATGTTCATACTAAAGCTAAGCTGTATTTAAACTGTTTCACAGTCATCAGTAGTAGATATGTGTTTTTCAAGGACAGGCAAGAAGCACTGGATATGCCCTTTCCAGATCCAATGGCACTTATGTTGATAAAAGCAGTGACAGATTAAGTCAATGAAGCTGTCATCTTCTTCACAACCTTTAGTGATGTAGTGTTACTTTCTCAGCTTCTTGCTGGGGTACAATAATCTCCCCCATTTTCTCTGTAGTTACATGGATTCCCACAGTCCTATAATGAGTTGGTGATATTGATGTAACTGCTAGTCCCCTCAACTAGTCATATCATAACACTATTTTCTACACTCTCTTATTGTCAGTGATGTTTGGCATGATTTTACTTGTAGTGTCCTTTTTCTGGTAATTAAACTCTAAATTGAGTAACAGTACCTGCTTGATGGCATTTGGTGGCACTGATATATTGATTGTCTCACCTCTCCAGGATGCAGATGCAGGCTGCGGGTAGAGCTTGGAACTGGTACTCTGTCTGTAACCTTGCACAAGCTGCCCAACACTTCTGCCTGGAAAAACATTGAACAATCACAATACAATCCTTATTTTTAATACATGTCCTTTTCTGGCATTAAAATCAATAGTCCCATGACATCTACACTAACCAGTTGTTTTAATCTTCTATTTTATTTAGTGATCCTTTAACTGCGTTAGTCCCACTAGGCTAGTGGCATCTTTGCAGGGGAGACCAAAGGTGGTTATTTATACTACCAGGAGAACTTTGGCTAGGCCATCAAGGAACTCCACCTTTTCTTTTCAATAAGTGCCATGGGTCTTTTACATCTGCTTTACATACCACTAGGTCAAGGCAATGGGACCTTGGTTTATTGCCTTTTCTGAAGGACGATACACTCAGGAGTACGACACCCCCTAATGCTCTACCCTACTACCAGTAATCCATCCAGCTGGTGTGGGACTAGAACACAACAGCCTTCAGCACCAAAGGTAAGTGTACTATCTGCTGCAGCACTGGCACTGTTTTTTTCAGGAATGATTATACACATTGCTGTGATGGATAATTCTCAAACTATTTATGCATGCTTTGACTGAGAAGAGGAGACAAGGCTACTCTATTTCAGTAGCACCACACACCAAAAAAATGTATAATTTGTACAGTATGGCACTAACAATAAACCTCTGCAGGTTCCTCACATTAACACTTGCATGAGCAAAACAGATACCTTTAATTATTAATTCTGCTAGATTGTAGAATTCCTGGCTACAGTTCCTACATAGTGGTCAAAGGGAAGGGAGTTGTTTATAAGGCACCCATATTTCTGAAGATTGTACAAGTCTGGAGGAGGCTATCTATACTGTAAGCTGTTGTTAAAATACGTTTATCAGAGGTGACAGTGTTACTCTTTCTTAGATTAAATTTTTCTTGGATTTAATTTAAGCCCATTCAAAAAAAATCATTGATTTGCACAGTTTAGTCCTTGCCATGGTAGTACAGGACTGGATACTAACCAAAAGACAGCACCCAGCTTAGAGTCATTGGCAACTACAGTTGACCATATGTTGCTTCATCATTAGTGGTTTGGAGATCTGATAGATACTGAGCCATGAAGAATGCCAGTAAATCACGTTTTTGCTTTCTGAGGTGTCACCTACTACTTTAAAATATGGGTTCTGTCAGCCACACATTCAATAACTTTCTCAACAAAATTTATGAGATTAAGTAAACATGACCTTCATTTGAAAATCACATATTGTGACAGGTCTAGAACAATACAATATTTTATATCAGAGCTTATGAAATTATGTATAATACATTCCATGGTTTTGCAAAATATGGTTATTAGGCTGATTGGTCTATAGTTCTCAGTTTAGGCCTATTTTTTAAAAAAAGCACATAATAGTTATTTTTAATATCTCATGAGCATGGTGGCTATACTTAAGCTGAGCAGTTTTAGGGTGGGTTTTGAAAGGCTGTGTTTGGCAGTGTTATGTAAGCAACATATAGTAGACCTAACGTGATATTTTTTGCTTTTCCATAATACTCTTGAGGGGAGTCAAAGGGACTTGAGAATTTGTGGGACTACAGTGATGGTTTCTCGTAAGAAGTTGCCACTAAATGAATCTGTAAATATATTAACAGTACATTTAGGGTTTGAGTTGGTAATACTTTATGAATTAATTCAGTGGAATGCTTAGAGCTATTTCATAATCATCTGATGGAGTGAAAGATGGACCTATGATTATCTTTGACATCAAATGGGGAGATGTCACACTCCTATTCCCAAATACCGTTACCATCGTCCCCTACTCTGGGGTCACCCCACAGTTCTCTACTGCTGAAATCATAGTTGCACTCTTAAAAATGAACAATTGTGAAAATCTTTACATAATAGCCCTTTATATTCCCATAGTCAATAACACTCCAATACTAGAAGAAATCCTTGCTTGGACTTCAAATAACATAAATAATGAAACAATTATTCTCAGTGCTGTAAAGATAAACTGTCCAATCCAACATAACCCTTCCCCACTAACAAATATTAATCTCTTCAGTTTTACACAACTTTTCAATAGCATAACTAGACCCAGCAAAAATAAATGCTCCATACTTGACTGAATTCTTGTCTCTGATCTTAATAAAATCTCTTCAGCAGGCACCTACTCTGTAATTTAAATGACCACTTACCTGACTATATAATATGTAAGATGTCTCCTATACCCACTCAACACCAATACAAACTTTTTAGAAACCTAACCAAATTCGACCCCGCTAATTTTGTGAAACTCTGAGCAACATTAACTGGAACATACTAAAATTTCTTCCACTTGACAAAGCAGTTGAGTTCTTTAACTCAACATTCCTCTACATTCTGAGTAGACTGCCCCCCCCCCCCCCCACAGCAAAAGAGAGTAAAAGCAAATCATGCCATTTGGATCTCTAAAAACACAAAGCAGCTTATGAATTCCAGGGATAAAATATGGAAACATGGCAAATAAATCAAAAACCAATCAGATCTGTTACAATATAGATAACTTTGTAACCAAACAAAATGCTTAATTATTAATGACAAGAACAACTACTACCTTGGCCTCCAAAACAATTACAGTATAAACACCCCCCCCCCCAAAAAAAAAAAACCTCTAGTACTCTATTTCTTCTATTATCAGCCTTGGTGCCAAGAATAACCCCTGCCCCAATCCAGAAAAAAACACCAGTTGAGATAACAACCCTCTTCAACACATATTTCATTGAATCTATAGCCAGGATTATAAAAACATTTCCCCAAACTGCCACTAGTACCAGCCCATCCCCTTCTGAACAGTCCACATAAAACTCTTCTATACCTGCTTTTTCCTTCTCCCCTATATCCACCTCTCTATAACAAGATATCTCCTCAGGCTTAAGCCAGGGACTAATGCCCTTGATAACCTTCCTCCTGAAATCTTCAGATTGCAATCAAAGCTATTTCTTACCCAATCAGCATACATCTTAACTGTTCTATCCAAGCTATTTCTTACCCAATCAGCATACATCTTAACTGTTCTATCCAAGAGTCCTATGTGCCTACCCTTTGGAATAAAGCAGACATTCTCCCACTACATAAAAGGGCCAACAATACTGGTGTTTTCACTTTCCACCCAGTAGCCATGCTCTCATCAATATCTAAAATCCTTGAAAAATGTCTACACTCCCAAATTTTTAACTACCTACTCCAAAACCGACTTCTATCACCTACCCCACATTGTTTCCAGCCCAGCCATAGCACTACAATAGCCTTTATATCCTTTATGGAAACAATAAATCAAGCTCAAAACTCTGGTATCCACACTCTTCCTTGACCTTGCAAGACATTCAATACAGTTTCCCATTCTCTGCTTCTCATTATACTGACTAAACTTGGTATCACCCCCCATTATATTTGTTCACTAGTTACCTTACAAATAGACAACAATCCAACAGATGTTTCAACACCTGCTCACCTTTTCTAAATACACCTACAGACATACCCCAAGGCTCCATACTAGGGTCCCTTCTTTTCAGCATATTCATTAATAACTTCCACTCTTCTCTTACCAGTGGGTCAGTAATACAATATGCAGATGACTCAACAATTATCTGCACTGTCAAATCTACATCTGAACTTAAATCACTTACCTAAGACACCTTCTCATCCACTGAAACTTGGATGGCTAACAACCATCTTGCCCTCAATCCCAACAAAACTAAGCTTTTCCTGTTCACCTCCCAAAAAAACTATCCTCTTAAACAAGTCTAAATTCACCATTTACTCTCAAAATAATACTATCATAGTACTTTCCCACTCAAAACCTTTAAGGATCGCCACAGATGCAAACCTAACTTTTGACTTGCACATCCACAATAATGTCAAAAATACTCTACAAAAACTATATACCCTCTATAGGCATAAACATTTCCTAAACTATTCTTGTAAACAAACCCTTCATTCAACATTTCTCCTACCTTACCTTCTCTATGGGGGTCCCTTCCTTACCAGTATTCAGTCCTCTCTGAAAACAAAATTTGAGACTTGTTACAATAAAACTGCCAAGTTTGCAACTAATGCAAAATACTCCTCCCATTACTGCTACTCTCTCCATTTGCTGAACTGGCTTGAGGTTTCACATTACCTCACATACTTATAACTAAGTACAGCGCACAAAATCATCTATAAGCTTTCAAGCTGCCCAGCCATCTCCCCAGTGCTAACTCTATACCAACCTAACAGACCTCTCAGATCTGAAAACCAATTTCTCTTAGAGGTAGAAAAATCAAAACTTCTGGCAGGTCAAATCCTTCACTCTTACACTATAGCCAAACTCTGGAACTCACTCCCATCATCTATTAGAACAATTAGCAATGCTTCCTCCTTCAAAAGATCTATATGCCATCATCTCTCTACCTTGTGGCAATGCTCCTGCACCTCCTCTCAACCGTCTATAACCTGAACTCCTCTACAAAACTATTAACCTACTGAAAAAACACAAAATAAACTACTAAAATAGAAAAAAAAAGGCTTCAGAAAGCAAACAGTAGTTTTAAAGTGCACTAAAACAATGCTGGCTAGGCGATTAGCTATGAACCAGTATGAAATGTTGTAGTAAAAAAAGTTTGTAGTGCCAAATTTCAGCAGTGTAATAGTAATTCCTTTTAGATAACCTTAATATTTCATATGTTTATTTGTTCTTGTTGTTTAAAGTATACCTATCAGCATACTTTACTTTTAAACCATAGCTTCAATTTTCCTTGTTCATGGTTGTCAGCATTGTTTTAGTTTTAAACAGTATTTTTTCATATGTGTAGAACAGGAGGGGGTAAACTATTGTTGCTGATGTCATCACATCATGTGAGCTGACAGGCTCAAGCACTTCCTGGTATTTTATTTAACTGAAACTTGTACCTTGAATGTTTGCATCTGAAGCAGTTTGATTTTATTAAACGAAAAGCGCTTTATGCTGTTTAAAACTACTGGTTGCTTTCTGAAGCCATTTTTAAACTATTAACCTACACTTGACCTAATCCACCCATACGTACACAGTAAAATAAGCAAGATTTACATCCACCTAAATAACTATAGCTCCCTCTCTTTTCCATTCCATTGTACTTATACAAATAATCCCTCTTAATCCTCTATCACACTCACTGCTGCACATTAGTATACTATCCAATAAATGCCTCTTATTACTATATCTTTCACTAATATGCTAAACTAGCTATAAGAATCTTATTTCATGAATGCAAATATTACTATTCTCTCACCCATACCCCAACGTAATCCAGCATCCAGCTGTCATCCAATGAAATATTACATTAACTATAACAGCAAATGTTTTCTTTACCTTGTGCCTGACTGTACATATAATGTATTCTTGATTGCATGTACATGTACTGCAGTTTTCTGTAATTTCTAAATTTTTGTAATGCTTTATTGCAATTCTCTGTAATTTCTAAAAAAAAAAAATTGTAATACTTTTTGTTGTATGTATACTGTATGTACTTATGTTGGAGCTTTTCTCCACAGGCCTCAACTGAAAATTGGTTCATTTTGGCCTAGTGGACTTTCCTGGTAAACAAATGCAAATAAATAAATAAATTTGCAAATTTTTATTTTTGTATCACACTGATCTGCCTTCTAATGAATTTCAGATTTTCCTACATTTTCAGAAAAGTCTTCAACATGGTTAGATTTTGATTATCATATGCCTTAATTATTTTTTAATTATTGGGCCATCTCCTGTTTTCTATATTCATCAATGACCTTCACCAAGTAGTTCCCCAAGCTACATGTATACAATACGCGGATGACTCTACACTTACATGCTCAGCCACTTCTGTATCAGAACTTCACTCCCATACACAAGACGTATTTAACTCTGTAGAACTATGGTTTACAAAATGCTGTCTCCTACTAAACCCAAAAAAAAATGAAAGTTCTCCTTTTTACACCTACCAGTAAATCTCCCCCAATAGGCTTCACTGTTACATCCAATAATAGTACTCTTATATCCCAAGATCTTACTACCAAACTGCTAGGTATCACCATAGACAACAACCTTAACTTTTACACCCATATCAACAACACTTTGAAAACTACTAATAAAAAATAGGCTCTCTTTATAGGATCAAACCCTTCCTCACTCCTGCAACTAGAATAACTATTGCCCACACCCATCTAATCTCTACCCTTTTTTATGTCTCACCCATATTTACTAATCTGTCAAAAAATAACCTTAAGAAACTAGAAAACTCCTACAATAATATAGCCAGATTTGCCACAGGTAACCCTTACAGAACACACCACTGTATTAATCTAAAGCAACTAGGGTGGCTTGAATTACAGCAGCAACTGAAATTTAATCAACTTGCCATAGCCCATAAAATACTTTATCAACCTGCCAAGACACCCATCCTATCTAACCTTATTCACCCCTACTATAACCTGAAGTCCCTATGATCTTCACAAAAACTTCTTGTAAATATCAATAAATCAAACAATAGAGCTGGAGACTCTCTCTTCTCTAATACCGTTGGAAAAACCTGGAATCAACTTTGTCCGAACTTTCCCACACTTCCCTCTATTACTCTTTTCAAAAATAAACTTAAGCTCTTCCTCAAAACACATTGGATGTGCCCCTGTACTAAACCTGACTGATCAACATGCTATTGTTACTTGATTCAGCCTTACCTTCTCATCTCTGCAACAATTTCATCTCAACAACTACTATTCTGCCTCTCTATCATACTCTTACTTAGTACTGTATTCTCAAAAAAGTGACGTGTTGTACTACAAGATGTATTACTCAATTGCTACTCCATTTTACTTTCTTTTTATCTTCCTTTTACCTACATTTATACTGTACTTTTTAGCTGTTATTCTTTCTGAACATTTAATTGTAACTTCATTAGTAATTGTACTAAGTCTAGTCAAATATTTTGCATTTTTTATACTTTATAATTGTGTGCCCACCTAATATTTTTTTTCTTTATGGTGAATGTATTTGCATTTTAAATATGTACTGCTGTATATGTGAACTTTATTTGAACTGTTTGAAGCTTATCTCCCCGGGCCTCTACTGAAAATGGACATATATCCAGCCAGACTAGCCCGGTCAACAAATGTAAAATAAAATAAATAAAATAAATAATTTTTACTGTAGATCTCATTCATTCTGGCATTCCACCAAGGTGATTTATTTTCAAATTCTCCAATTATTTGCTACTCATTGGGGCTACTTGGTTTACATCATTTGTTAGATGGGAATAAAAAATCATTGACATAAGTGACTTCTGAATCTGTAATGGTGCTGAAATATTATAATTTAATTTTAAAAGTTCATCATAGAGATTTAATACTGTAGGTTTCCTTTTTCTTAGCCTTTTAATGTAGAGGTGTTCATTGTGGTGGGTTCAAATACCCTAAAAGAGAAAACTATTGATCTGTGATCAGATCTGTCTAGGCATAGCGCTAATAAGCATAATGGTTTTGAAGATAAAGTATAGAAGATTTTGACCCCTAGCAGACTAATTAACTATTTGCATAAGGGAGTTAGGATGTTTCTAACTCAAGGAGTCTTTCGTCAGACCTTACCTTCATAGTACAGGTACTCTAGTTAATCAAAGGATCATTAAAATCACCCATCAAAGGGCATTTTTATTTATGAAGTAGTTCAGAGAGCACATTTACAAAATGTTCCTGGTCCTCCAGGGACATGGAAGGTTATGTATGGCAGGCTATGAATTCATTAATGTGTCTTATTTCAGGTAAACTGAAGTTCAATAAGTTGTGTTTGTAGCTTGTGCGTAATCTGTTCAGAGGCAATTTGGTCTGCGACAAATGCTGGTGCTCTCCCACAGTTTTCAGCAGGTCTGAATATGTGACAGTCAATGGAATCAAGTCTGTGTTGTAACACAGATATGGATGTGGTCAGTTTGCAGGACACCTTGTGATCAGGCAGTTATTTGTCAAGACTTCTTGCACTGAGCAAAATGTCCTTAATGTGGTTAATACTGAAATTTGCTATAAACCTTTTGCTGTGTCGGAATGTCCAGCAGGTAGGCTTTGGCGAGAAAGGCATTATATGGCAGCAGGTGCTTTGGCCAATATGAGAAAGCCATGGAACGAATGCTGCAGATCATCCTGGGTAAAGCAAGTTTCACTGTTGATCATTCTGTCCCAGAATGAGACATACTGAATTCCCCTATAATAACACCAACTAATCAGACAATTGTAAAGCCAGTTATCTTCTCTTGTATCTGGGCATCACTCTGGGTACTAGTAGGAATCCATATGGGGCCAGTGCCTTACCTAAATCTGAAACATAGATAGAAACTTAAAGAATGTCTCTCTATGCATCCTTCCTGGTTGACCATCTCAGATCATTCAGAGCTACATGAGCCAAAACCAGGTTATGATAATATTCATCCTGTTTCAGGAAATGCACACTCCTTCTGATATCAACGACCCTATCTCTGGGCAGCCAGCAAACCAAGATTCTGTCTTTGTCCAGGCTAGTGAGTATAGTGTCAGTGTGCCTGATGATAGGTTTACCCATTACAGCACATTTCTAGTTGGATACGCAGACGTAGTGACAGTGGAAGGGTAAGATTTATTGCCTTCAATTTGGTAACCCATTGAATTATGTGACAGTGGCAGGATTGTATTTGTGAAGTGCAAATGATGCTCTTTTCTCCTAACCTTTGGAGGCTTAGAGAATGGCATTTTTACAACCTCAGTATATGTTGATTTAGTCCTATCTTGTGTAGGAATTGGTGAGTTTACATTTTACTTACCAACCATTGGTGTATAGTTAATCTTATTTCTCATAATTCACATCATGTTGGTGCAGTAGTATTTGGTTGCTGGTGGGCACTAGGTAATTCCTACACATTCTTAGAATACCAGCTGCAATGAGATTTGATAAAAAGGGATAATGGTAGACCGAGCTTCCATGTTTGCCAGATGGGTCAAACTACTGTGGTCAGGAATACTAAACGGTATTGTACCCCTTTACTTAACAGGCAGGGAAGATGTGTCAGATAGAAAAACTGAGTTGTGATGGAGAAATACTAAGTGAGGCAAAGATGTGATAACCCTGATGCAACAACTATTTGTTCCTGCAATGAAATTTTGTCTACAATTATAATACAGTCTAATCCAAGAGTAGTATAGGGCTGCAGTTTGGTGCAGCATGCAATTAACAGTAATAAGAGGGCAATATGAGGAATAAAGAGACAGTATAAATTATTCTCAGTAAGACCCAAGGTTAGTACACACCTGTAGTTTGGTATAGTATACAATTACAGTGAAAAGACAACAATATACAAATTCAGTGTAGCAGAAACAGTTTAAGGGCTGAACAGCTAACAAAAATCACACAAAATATAGCCTGGACTAGAAGGCTCAGATGCCACCAACACTATGATGCCATGCTGGCTTGGATGCCACACATCATAAATTTCTACTCTCATCTGCCACCAACAAAATGAAAAGAGGATGGGTCTCTATCCATTGAATATTCTGAGACACTTCTTGCCATTGTTTACAAGTCCCTCAGAACCATGTAATGCTATGTTGTTTCATTACTCATATTTCATAGTCCCATGTCAGTTAGTCAGATCAATACTGTATAACACTAACCCTGGGTAAAAAGTAACACATCCCACTGCCATGGTGACTGAACATAGTAATGGTTCTATAGCTACTTGTGTCCTATGGTATATGCACTAATATGTAAATTCTCCAAAGATCGTTGACAATAAAACATGCAATTTTAACTATTACTTTGTACACCTAAGAAAGAAGTCATACTAAGCTTTTATATTACATCTAAGAGACTATGTTTGTATTGTATAATACCAGTATAACTAATCAATTCTGCTTGCAATTCTGTCTGCCTCACATTGAAAACTTACATAGTTTCTTGTTTGGATTTATGTGCCTTTATAAATATGCCTGCATATATGAATTATCATTTCTCATGATTTTCAAGATATAACTGTACTTTATTGTCTCAAGGTCAAAGGTATTTTTGTACTGTTCTGGTTGTATTGCTTACCCATGGCTCAGGGTGGGTCTTGAAAAGGTCCATGGAATAACTTCCTTTACCCAGTTAATGAATGGCAAAATCAAAATAAATATAAAACCAAAATATTAAACATACACAGCACCAGACCTCAGACATGCTGTATTTACCTGATTTATTTTCATTCTGAGGAATGGACATTTTTATTATTATCATTATTATCATCATCATCATCATCATCATTATTATTTTTGGAAAAAAAACCGCAAGTTCTAAGCATTGGTTTGCGAATGCATGCATTTTACTCACTAGAAGGGTATGCTTCTATATTGTAGAACATGGAAGCTTACAAGATGATAAAAATGTGCAATTTTATCCTTATAAAAAGCAATTTTGGTAAATTGATGTCATTCTGCTTTAATTGCTATGGACAATAGTTATGACAGGTAGAGAGCCGTGTAGGGTTACCACCTGCCCCACTTTGCGAGGGACAGTCCCTCTTTGGGCAGTTGTGTCCTGACAAAAAATATTAAAAATGGCAAATGTCTTGAGATTGTGGGACATAATTATTTCCTATATGTTATGTAATAGTTGCATAAAACAGCTATTCTGTATCTAAAATACCTAAATGTTATAAGAAACAGAAAAAGCAACTTAAGAAACTAAATGCTAGCTTTTTAAGCTTTAAAATAGTTAAAAAAGTTTAATTGTACTGACCGTGGTTATGACCATGTGTATGTGTCAGAAATCTGATGTTTTTTAATTTTGAAAGGCCATTTGAAATTTGAAAGGTCCTAGAGCCGTGTACTGTGAATATTCATTGATTTACTAACACAGTCTTGAAACTCACAGCATTGGAACTCATAATCCTGGGACCATAATATTGAAATACCAAAATGCTGAAAACCACAATGTCTAAAAACCTTGAATATTGAATCTTTCTATGAGTGTGAGTCCAGGAACTAGAGGTAATGTGGATCCTGTAGGGGATAAGTCCAGGAATTTGATATTGTGGTCTTCCGTAGTCTGGTCATCAATATTATAGTCTCAAGATTATAGGTTCAATACTTTGGGCTTCAAGATTGTGATAGTAAACCATATTCATTAACTAATGGGGATAATATATATTTCTAAGTCACTGCTTCCCTCAAAATGTGCAAATACATTAACGCAAGCTGGTGACCTGTCAGTCATGATTAATCTGTACATGATGTAATAGATATGCAGATACCAATCCTGGCAAGAATAACAGAACTGTACAAAATGCAATTGGAAGTGTGTTTACAATTCCAGTGTGATACCATACCAAGAATCTTTCTCCTAAGTCCTACTCATTGTCAGCTATCATGGACCACATAGCCATAAAGTTAAGGCACTGTAGAACCGTAGGACCCATGCCACCTACGCTTATGTTTCTGTGGACTTCAAACCTCATAAAGTGAGTCACTGTGAGTTCCATTTCTGCTACAGTTCAGTAATTGAGGGTCCAAGCCCTTTTACATTTCAGTAATATGGGGCTCAATCCTTCTACAATTCAATAACTGAGGGTAATACTTTATTTTATATTTCAATTACCATGGGCTCTATTCATCCTACAGTTTAATAATAGAGGGTACTAGTTCTTTTATATTTCAGTTAACATGGGGTCCATTCTCCCTACATTTCAGTGACTGAGGGTACTAGTTATTTTACATATCAGTTTCCAAGGGCCACATTCTTTTTACAGTTCAGTAACTGAGGGTGCTAGTCCTTTTATATTTCAGTTACTGTGTGGCATTTCCTCCTATAGTTCAGAAAACCAGAAACCCACACCCTCTTCACTTCTATATATAAGGCTTCAATACCTCCTGACAGCTCATTTACTGTCGGCCCTTTTGCTCATACATTTTATTTATTTATTTATCTATTTCACATTTGTTAACCGGGTTAGTCCAACTGAGTTTGCAAACAAACACATTTTCAGTGGAGACCTGAGGGGAAAATCCCCAGCAAAACATAAGTAAAGATAAAGTGACAATATACAAATATTAAATAACAATCACAATACAAAAAAATTGTAAAAAAGAAAAGGTTATTAGATATTTGCATTGCATTGATAGTAAGCAACCCATTTTCAGTGGAGACCCAAGGGGAAAGAGCCCCAGAAAACATAAGCAAAGATAAACATACAGGACAAAAAAACTATTAAAACAACAATGCAAATACAAAATTAATTATAAAGAGAAAAACAAAAGAAAACATTATGAGCATTAAGGGATGCACTGATAGCAGTGGTCTAAATTTATTACATATAACAGTAAAAACAAAATATTAATCATTGTTCAAAAGAAGGAAAATGTACAGATATTGATAGAAAGGGGGGGAGATAAATAGTGTAGAGAATGTGAGAGGAGAGAAAGGAGGGGGCTATAATAGGACTATAGTAGTAGAGCTGAGGGTTTAGGACATTAGTTTAAGCAGACGTTACTAACAGAGAAAGAAAGTTAAGAGATGCAAATAGGTTATACAGTAGGACAGACTAAGACTATGTGTGGTCAGACTAAGACTACATGTATCTTTTAATTTCAGTAACTCACAGCTGCATACCCCCTATGATGCAATACCCAATTCCCCAATACCTTTTAACTTAATTAATGCAGGCCCCATTCATCCTACAGTTCAGGACTCCATTCTTTATGTGTTTCAGTAAGAACCCATTTCCACATACAGTTAGCAACTCAGGCTCATGTACCTTTTACAGCTTAGTAACTAATGAGTGCATGCATCCTAGACTTCAACTGGTCCCCATTCCTCCTAAAGTGCAGTATCTGTGGCCACTGTTCCTCCTACAGTTTAATAAGGCCCCTTTTGCCATACAGTTCATTAACTAAAAGACCTGTGTCATCAATGGTTCACTAGTTATCAGTTCCACACATACATTACTGTAGGCTCCAAATGTTCTAGAGTTCACTTACTATGTACCTTATCCCTACTACAATTTAGCAACTGAGGGTCACTCATTTCCTACAGTTTACTAATGTCATAATGTTCATAAACTCTGGATTCTATAACACTTACAACTCAGTAACTGTTGAATCCATACATTCTACTATTCATTTGTTGCGGGTTTCATTCTTTCTACAGTGTTGTAGCTTCGTCCTACAGTTCACTACTGACCTCATTTCTCATATATTTCAGAAACTTTGCCTCTTGTCCGGCTAAGATGTCAGTGTGATGTCTCCGCTCTGGGACAGTAATCAAGGAGCCTAAATCCTCATCACCGACACTGGAAAGGGGCATACACTTGGAATAAGAATAGATACACACAGTATTTCCAGATACAGCTCTCTGAATAAAGCAAAATTTCCCTTAAGAGCACACAGGGAATACACTCAGTCTAGGGTCTTGGTTTATCTCTCTCTCTTTTCAGGCCCACAATAAGACTCCCCACTGGCACAGCTATAGAGTTGAGTCCTCAGCTGAGTGCCCAAGCCAAGTTCTCCATCACTCTCTCTGTGAAACCAGTGCTTTGTGTCCATTCTTCAATCAGGTGACACTCACACACACACACACACACACACACACACACACACACACACACACACACACACACACACACACACACACAAACACACACACACACACACACACACACACACACACACACACACACACACACACACCTGAGAAAGGCTGGCACAGATTTACTAGCTATGCCTCTTCTGCACAGACTACAAGGTAATTACTGCCACCAGACACTTCAAAGGCAGCTACTCTAAGAATGTTACAAGGGTATCCAATTATACTGAGTGAAATAAATATTAATACAAATGGTAGTGTTTTGACCAATGCAGTAAGGCTTCAGGAGTGGCCACAGAGTCACCAAACAGATATGAGTAGTCTTAAATGTTACAATATTCTTTAAAGGACCAGCCAGAATTAAAAGTTTAAATATGTTTAATAATAAATAATAAAAGAACAGGAAAATACTAAATATCCATTTACAATAAACACCAGAGTTTTAGCACTGGAAATATTAAAATAACACAGATGAATAGATTCACACAGATACAGAAAAACAGTACTTAACTAATCTCACTATATTTCCCTGACTGATCTAAAGCATTACTATTCTCTGGTCACTTACTAGAGCTAGGCAAGATGAAGTAGGTAAGGGGTCCTTCTTTGTCAGGTTCCAAAAACAGATTGCTCTGATTCTTCAGTCTCAGTCTTAAGTCTTCAGTCTATTAAAAACATCATTTCCATCATGGATTACAGAATGATATCACATACATTTGGTCACCTGACTTCTGGTTGCCATGCTACTCCCGTTGCTAGAAAATGAACCAGAATTTAGCATGTATGTGTCTATTCATTCCAGTCTGCACTCCATAACTCTATAATGAGAAAAAAAAGTTTATTCCTTGATCTGGCACTCTATATCTAAGGCTGAGAAGCAAGCCATTTTCCTCAGTCTGCACTCCTCAGGTTTAAGTTGAGGAAAAAATAAAGAAAGGAATAAAGGTCTTCTGTTTTGAACTGAGTGCAACAGACAGATTGCAAATATGTATCAAGCAGATTGTTACAGTTACTGTGCCACACAATAAAGGCTTTAGTGCTTCAGCCCTGAAAGTCATTGCAAGTCATTGACAAGTGGCAACTGCCAATTGTACCCCTAACTCCTTGCATCTGGGGTCACTGTCCCCTTTGCAATGCCCTACTACATTTCTGACACTGGGTGCCATTTCACCTCCTACAGTTACATTGCTGTAGACCTCACTACTAGTACTCCAGTTAAACTACTGTAGACCACATTCCTCATGCATTGCAGTAAGTCAGGCTTCTGCCCCATTTATATTCTAATACCTGTTAGTTTGCATACCTTCGTTGAAGGTTGTGCATCAAGGCTGGCAACTCGGCATGTAAAAATCTACTGCCAATCATTAGCGAACCGGAATTCCGCTGTGGCAACCCCTAACTGGGAAAAGCTGAAAGACACAACAACATGTTAGTTTTGCCTATCCTGGACTTCAGTTACTTTGGGTGACAAAATGTTTGGTTAATGTGGACCTCATTCCAATTTCATTTCAGTTAATGCGGACCCTGTGCCTCATGCATTTCAGTTACCCAGACTCCTGTATCACTATACCTATTGGCTGTATATATTATACAGCACAGGTAATGTGTGCTCCATTCCTCATACAGTAAAATAGCTGGACTCCTATACCAATCACAGTTTGGTAACTAATGCTTCATGCATCCTAGTAGCTGGTTAATCTGGACCTCATTCCTCTTAAATCTCAGCTGATGTAAGCGACATTCTTCTTATACTTCAATAACTGTGCACCCTGTATGGGTAGTATATCCCCCAGTGACCAGAAATTGAAGATACATTACTCTGTCAGCTCAAATATTTATTTTATTTATTAATTATTTGTTGAACGGGAAAGTCTGATCAGTGCCTATTTTCAGTGAAGACCTGGGGAGAAATGAGCCAGACGTATGTCTTTGGAATGTAGGAGGAAATCAGAGCACCTGGAGGGAACGCATGCGAACATAGGGGGGACATGGAGACTCTACACAGAAGGCACCTGAGCTAAGAATTGAACTGGAGAACCTCTTGCTGTGAGGCAACAACATTAACTGTTGCACCACTGTGCCACCCATAATAATAACCTGACAGTTCTGCTTTTGCAGACAACTGTTTTAGTCACATATTAATCAGCTATAGAATAATAGCATCTGTTCATAATACAGCTTAAACAATAAGGTACTGAATGAGCTGTTTAGACATAATGGGTTTTTCTCTCAGACAGGCTGAAGTCAATGTCACTGTTCTCAGTAATGTACAGACTACTTTGAGGTGACTTATGTCTGGCTTACAGGGCTATATTTGACCCACATTTAATGGAAATACTGCACATCCATAAGTTAAATGGGACTAGAGTCACCCATTCCAGGGACCTCAGTCTAGTCTGTGACATAATCAGGACCTGCTGGAGAGCGATATACATCTCTCAGTGGTTGCCACTCCTCTAACATAGGCTTTCAATCCATACCAAGCACCTCCATGACCCTGTTTAAGCACAACCTGGATGACTGGATGGGAAACCATAAATCTCTCCTGAGGATTGCCCCAGCTTCTCTCCTGGACATGTGTACTCCTTGCTAAAAAAACTTGAGCATAGACGATATCTTTCATCTAGTATTATATTGGGATTTAGTGGCTAAGCTTGAAAAAACTCTCAGGTCAGTAGCCTAGTAATATCCAATGAACCTATCACGAGCTCCATTTCTTCTCTAAAGATAATTTAAGGTGAATTTATTCCTTCTGTGATACAATCAGTGTGCATAATGGTTTTACAATAGCTCATTTTGTCTGGGACTCACTCACCCAAAAGCTTATGTGTAATGATCCACATCCAGTAGACCATGTTTACTGAGTAAGTGAAACCACCACATGATCTCGTCCTTATGCAGTTCATGTGCTGTGGGCTTCATTCATTTTGTAACTGAATCACTTTGGTTTCCATTCTTCCTACACTTTGGCAGTGGTGCTCATTTCTTTCATATGTGCAAAATCCATCTATTATTTTAAACAAAATACATTCTACTCCACAATGGACTATCATTTCATTCATACCTTCCAATATGTGCTCGACCTACCATTCCAGCAAATCTTATCATCTTTTTTTTCATATGTTCTCTAAATGAATTTAATTTCAATCTTCTAACGAGTACTGTATTACACTACAGTAGAGACTGGGTCTCACAGATGTTACAGTTTTGGTATTATTCCACCTGCATCCCCAGAAATTAAACATTAATATGTTCCATCCCAGTCTGCCAGCTTACAGCCCTGCCCTTGCTCTATCCTTTACCAAACACACGTTTCTACTTTTCATTGACAAATTTACTAGAGAAAAAACAGCCTTTGAATTTTTGCTCTAAGCCTATATTTAGACATGCTTGCTGTCTGCAGGGCTGAAGGAGATTGCTGGTGAGAGACTGAGATGAAATCAAGAACGACTTTAACTAACTGACTGGCACATCAATCAGTGCTAAGTCTGGGGAGACAGAATGCACACATTACAGTATAAGCACATGTGTTCACATGGAAACATCTGGTCTGGTTTTCATTTATAAAGGCTCCTGTTGTGAGAGTCTGCTCTACCCATCTGCCACTGATAATTTGTCTTGTTATGATGAGTCAGCAAACAGAGATTCAGTCAGATGACAAAATGACATAAGTCTTTCAATTTTCTTGTCATTTTCTGGCCAGCTGGGACAAGACCCTAAGGTGAAAGCAAATTAGTCGCTGGACTGCAGGAATGTTATGATGTCATTATCTGAATGCAGTATTACTTACACAAAGTGCCAACAGAAGAACTAAAAATCAAAGCAGTTCATTTTTTTTTTTAATGAAAGAAGCTAAACTGGGAAAAGTAGCACTTAAGGCCAAAGCACATGTAACACCTGAAGGTAAATTTGGTTCATATAGCACACTTACACACACACACACACACACACACACACACACACACACACACACACACGCACACACACACACGCACACACGCACACACACACATACACACACACACACACACACACACACACACACACACACACACACACACACACACACACACACACACATATACACACACCCTCTCTGTCTTTATATATATATATATATATATATATGTATATATATATATATATATATATATATATATATATATATATATATATATATATATATATATATATATATATATAGATATCTAGAGAGAGAGAGAGAGAAATAAGTATATATGTCTAGGTCACTTCATAGAATGTTCATTTCATTGAATCCCAAATAATTTAATCCATTTGACTGGATACGTATTTCATAGAAAACCTTCTCTGCAGGAAATATATCCTAAGAAATTTTTATTTCTAGAGAGGTAAGCTCTACACACACACACACACACACACACACACACACACACACACACACACACACACACACACACACACATACTTAAATACACTAACTCCATGGTTGCACATCTGTGGAGAAGATAATAAAAAAAAAATCTCACACAGTAAATTAGTGTTTGAGTACAAACATAAACATACATAGACCTGGAAGTACATAATGCTGAACATCGCAATCTACACATTCTCTGTAGATTCACTTCCCCAACAACTTCTATGATAAAAAATGGCACCATCTCATACTTTCTATATACGTCAATACTTTTCTATCAAATGAGTTATCAGCCAAATGAGTTTTAAACAAATGGGTTTGACTGTTTGGAATTCAATGAAGTAAACATTCAACAAAATGTCATAGACCCATGTATATTTGGCTTACTATCAAAATCATGAACATCATAACAGTATATGATCAAAATTCTGAGTGAAAATTATTAGAGGAACTGATACTTATATTTGCAGAGAAGATAATGAACATAGAGTAGTGTTATGCTTGCCAGGAGCAAAAATAGAAGATGTGAAGCAAGCCTTGGAATGCCTTAATGTAAGGAAGTATGGATCTGTTTTTATTCATGTTGGTACAAATTATATCACCGACAGAGATTCTCTGACTGTTAGTCGGGAACTGACAGCCCTCCCAGATAGTATAGCTTGTACTGGTATTAGGACACATTTTTCACAAATCACATATAGAAAGGATAGTCAGGTCACTGTGAATGAAAAGATTTTTGGATAAACACCTACATGGAAAAAATGTCCTGTTTTAAAAAATGGAAATGTGTAGAGCATCCAAGCCTTCTTTTGGGCACACATGTGTTCAGACAGGATGGTGTGTATTTGTCTAGATCAGGGAGGAGAATTTTTGCAGCAGATATTTTGGGGTCTATATTACAAACACAAAAACCCTTTTGAATGAATACCACAACAGTGACACATATAGCCCGAACCGCAATTACGTCAGACTCCTAAACTGCAAAATTTAAAATCTCGAATTGTCATAGTCGGCCAAACCCACCACCCACTACATACCACCTACCCAAACATAATAAATAAACCACATACATTCACTAACAAAACCCTATTTCTAATCCTACACTAAACCTTACATACATTACCATCTATGCACTTACCTTAACCCGCACCCTAACCCTAAGGTCCGTAACTATCGCACACTTACCTTACGGAGCTATAACGCAGATGGGCCAACCATGACAAATCAACATTTTGAATTTTGTGGTTTTGGACTTTTGCCATTTCCGTAGTTCACACAATGTGTCGCTCTTTTCCAATTTGCTCAAACAGATCTTCGGGCTTCTAATATAGACCCGATATTTTGCAATATTTGACAAACACCAGCCAGGATTTTTGCCAGATCAAAAATGTAACAGTTCACAGATAGCAAAATTTGATGCATCTCTGATGGTTGTTAATGCTAGGAGCATTAATAATAAAGTTTTTTTTATTAGAAAATTTGCTACGTTCCCACAAGATTGATGTTGTTATAGTTTGTGAAACATGGTTAAAGAACAATGACTGGAAACTAATTCTGTCAGGGTATAGATGTTTTTACTGTAAGAGACATTCAAACAAAAAATCAGGTGGAGGTGTTATGATAGGGATTAAAGATATCTATGAGACTTGTGATTATTACATGTTCAATGCTAACTTCTGTGTAACTGAGAGAATAAAGACAACCCTGGAACATATATAACAATTGTTGGAGTGTACAGACCACCAAAGTCAAGTGCAGATGACCTAGAAGAATTCATACATTTCTTACATGAAACACAGGAGGGAAGAATAATATTAGCTGGGGACTTAAAGTTACCAGAAACAAGCTGGAATAATATTGATTCAACAATGTTAGCAAAGCAATTATTCACAGAGTTTATTCAGGAACAACAAATGCTTCAGATTGTAAAAAAACATACCAGCGGACGGAATATACTAGATATTGTTTGTGTTCCCAAAGAAATTACTGTAACTTCAAGTCAAGTTTTACCACCATTGATGTGCAGTGATCATGGTGTCATAAAGGTTAATTTGTTGGTAGATAATTCTACCAAACTGAAATCTAAGCCAATCCACAGAAGGTTAATTACAGATTATAGGGAAGCAAAACAGTTACTATATAAAACTAACTGGATTGAGGTGTTGAGTGGAAAAACTGCAGATGGAATGTGGAAAATTTTGAAAGAGAAATTGTTTGAGTGCAAAAAGTCAAAAAAATGTTTAACATCAGGATCTAGGCAAGCAACATCAGGGGGTATATTTCCATAAGAACAAGATAACTGATTAAGGCGAGAGACAAAAAATATAAGAAATGGAAGAGAGGTCGAAGTACAACTTTGAGAAATGAAATAAATGAGCTGGACAGACAGATTAAGCATAGTGCTAGACAAGATCAAGAAAAATTTGAAGAAAATTTATATAAAGATATTGAGCATAATAGGAAACCTTTTTATAGATACATAAGATGTGGAAGGAGTAAAGATTCACAAATTGATAAACTGTGTGCAGATTCTAAAATTTATTCTCAGACACAACAGATTATAGATATATTTGCAAAATCTTATGCAAAACAGTTTGGCTACACAAAAGGGGTGTTAAGTTGTCCTAGTGACATCCAGGTAACCCCATATACTGGAATCAAATTAGATTATATTGAAAAAGAACTGTGCAAACTGGATCTATACAAAGCACAGGGAGGATACGGAAAAAGTAACAATGACCCGAGAACACTTAAACAAGACCTTACACTGCCATTGCATCTATTATTCACCAGGTCATATAAATATGGGGAGATTCCTCAAGATTGGAGACATGCACTTATTAAACCTGTCTTTAAGGGAAAGGGGGAGTAAGACAAACCCAGAATCATATAGACCCTTAAGTCTGCTTTCATGTTGTGGAAAAATAATGGAGAAGGTAATACTAGGTATTGATGTACTGTTGATAAGATGGATAGCTGCATAGCTTACAAATAGGACATGGCAAGTATCACACACTAATTGGACAGGTGAAATCCTTGGCTACAGTCAAGGTGTCCCACAGGGCTCTGTACTAGGTCCTTACTTGTTTAGATTGCATCTTTCAGACCTTACTTTTTCATTTGAGGTGTTCTACAGTCTATATGCTGCCAACCTAAAATTGGGTAAACTGATTACAAGTGTTATAGATAAGGCGTGTCTGCAAAATAATTTGACTGAATTGACCATTTGGGCACAGGAGAATAATATGTTGATAAATACATCAAAAACTAAGCATATGAGATTTGGGAGACATAAACTGAAAGGTGAATATTTAATACAGCACACAGTGATTGAAACTGTAGAGTCATTTAAGGACCTGGATATATGGGTAGATTCTGCTATGTGTTTTTCTAATCATATCAACCAATTGGCTAATGATAGTTATAGAACTATAGGTTGCATAAAAAGATTTATAAAGTCTAGGAAATCAGACATAATGAAGTCATTGTTTGTTAGTTACATTAGACCCAAACTTGAGTATGGAGTAATATTATGGAAACCCTATAGGAAAGCAAGCATGAATAAAATGGAAAAGAGTACAGTGGAAATATACTAATGGCATCCATGGATGTGAAGTTATTATGAAAGACTAAATATCTGAACTTGTACAGTGTCTCTTACAGATATTTAAGAGGAGATCTTATACAGGTATATAGGGCATTTAGGAACAACTACCTCTGGGAATGTTTAGGGTTATCAAAAAGTACTAAAGAATTGTCAGATAGCCTATGTAGAAGATTCTATAGGAATGAGAAGTGCACTAATTGGTTCTCTGACAGAGTAGCTGATGCTTGGAACAGACTACCAAGTTACATTAAAGCAACTACTAGTTTAGATATTTTTAAGAGCAGCTTGGACATTTATTATGGGAACAAGTGTTTTGGCATATTGGCAAGCTAGAAGGGCTTTAATGCCAGTGCTTGAAACATTTGTATGTATGTATGTATGTATGTATGTATGTATGTATGTATGTATGTAATAGTCTGCCATTAATTAGTTGACATTGTCGAAACAAAATACCGAAAATATAGAATTCGGCATTTTTTGATGTTCGCCATTTTATTTACCTGCTACCACTTACCTGCCTGCTTTCCAGCACTATGAACATACACAGTCCAGTACTGCACTTCACTGAAATTTTTGTTTTTGCAGGGGGGAAAGCCCCCTGCACTGCCCCTGTGGGGGGGTCACGCCCCTCATACTCCCCTGCAAATTATATATTCCAACACCAAAATCATACTACAGTGAGGTAAAAGATAAATTTCACAATGAGGACTGTACTGCAATCTCTGTTTGTAACATCAGCCACATATAAACGAATGCACAATGTCATTCGCTGCAAAGGACACTCATAGAATTGTAGTTTATCAATCCGGGAATCAGCCAACACACATTCAGCATTCCCATGTTCTCTGAACCTCAATTTTTTATTTTGATAGTAAACCGTATGTGTGTTTGTGTGTGTGTGTGTGTGTGTGTGTATATACTGTATATATATATATATATATATATATATATATATATATATATATATAGGGTCTATATTATAAGCTCGAAGTGACATATAGTCAAACCTAAAGGTCGACACGTAAAGAGAGAAAGCTAAAAACCGTGAACAGCCACTTCCGCAAATTTTTTCACAGGGAAAAAAATTTGCTTGGCCAGCAAACAGAAAATTAAACTTTAAAACCATAATCAAGTGGGAGGGTCCGCCCCCCACACCACCCTTAACTAAATATACCAGCTCCGAGATCGCTCTACATTGGAGAAAAGGCATTCCCCAAAATAGCCAAGCAAATTTTTTCCCTGTGAAAAAATTTGTGGAAGTGGCCATTCGTGGTTTTCCACTTTCGCTCTTTACATGTCAGTGTTTAGGTGTTCGAGTAAATGTCGCTTCAAGCTTATAATATAGACCCTATAGATATATATATATATATATATATATATATATATATATATATATAAAATGTGTGTGTGTGTGTGTGTGTGTGTGTGTGTGTGTGTGTGTGTGTGTGTGTGTGTGTGTGTGTGTGTGTGTGTGTGCGTAAATGTCCTGACCAAATTTCTCAGTAGAAAGTATGAATACCACCACTGGTCTCCTCAGAAAGCAAATAAATTAATAAAAACAGAGAGAGATATAAAACAAACAAGCAAAAAGCAGACAAAAAGAAAAACAAAAGAAAAAAACAGATCCTTATAGTGAGATGCAGTAGATTTCCAGACTCTGGGAGCAAGATCTTTCCTACCCTTAAAGAAAAATATTAAGCAATAGGGAAACTGACACTTATGGTATACTGAAGATTCTAGCTGATCCTCAGATATACAGAAATGTATATATGTAAAATGTCTGTGAGTGTGCGTGTGTGCGTGTGTGCGTGTGTGTGTGTGTGTGTGTGTGTGTGTGTGTGTGTGTGTGCATGTGTTTATGTATGTGTGCAGTCCCACTCGCACCCACATGTGAGTTTGTGTGTCTGTGCTTGTGAAAGCATGCAGACAAATGTATGAATGAGACAAGTATAATGAAGCAAAGATTTACATTAATTCATATTATCTATAAATACTGTCACTATAAATCACATATCCATATATCAAAAGTCTCTCCAAATCGACACCAGCTAAGTTATTCAGGTAGTCTGTAGGTCACCATACATGTATCCACATACTTTGTTCAGTATACAAACACACACACACACACACACACACACACACACACACACACACACACACACACACACACACACACACACACACACACACACACACGCACACACACAGACACTGATTGTACCAAACAGATGAGTATGTTAATTAAAATGTTTACATGCATATAGATGCCTATATCTTGCTTTGAAAAGTCAAGAAACATCTCAAATGTAAAAAAAAATGTATTGTATCTCTTATAATTCTTTCTGTTAATACAGAAAACAAAATATTTTGTAGATGTGAACAATGCTAGTAAAATGTATTGCTTCTATTCATGCCTATAGACCCACTCCCAAAATAAAATTTGTTATTGTATATGAGCAGAATATAACACTATTATCTCAACAAAAGGAAAGCTTACATAAACTACAATATACTATAAAAAAGAAAAATCTCTAAACATGATTCTAAATAGAGACAATTAGTATGTGGCATGTCCATATTAATGAGATCCATAAATCAAGGCAACATGGGAATGACATGCATTTAACAGAAAACAGTCCAAGGAAAACAGACACCTTCTCACATTACCTCTCCAAATCGTTTATAAATGGCACTCTAGCATTAATAAAAAGCATACCGTACTTTGTTCCTCAATATGTACACTTAACTGTTACTGCCTATCACAGCTAACTACAAATTTTCCCATGGTCATATAGTCACCAGTACAAACCATCTCCTTCCTACAATGGGTTTCTTCTTAAAATGAAAAGCTCCAACGTTAAATGAATTGAAGAAACTTCAAACAAGATTTTAACTTTTAACAGAAAAAAAGTAATCTGCGCTTTTCAGTAGCTCGAGACTTTGCATATACTCCAAAAAAAAAATGCTGCTTCTTTACATTTCCTCTGAACAAGTACAGTACAGCATGTGCTACAAACCAAAACAAACAGCCATCCTGTAATTCATTTTGATAGAGTCCAATTATTCTCTTTAAAAACTGCAAACTATGTTTAAAAGAAAAATCAACAAGTCAATTTATAATTGTTGCAGCATCTCCGAAAAATCAACAAGTTAATTTATAATTGTTGCAGCATCTCCAAGTATCATACTCTTTAGGTTCAAAATAGTGCGTGTGTGTGTGTGTGTGTGTGTGTGTGTGTGTGTGTGTGTGTGTGTGTGTGTGTGTGTGTGTGTGTGTGTTAATGCATGCACACTCATACAGACATGCACACACACACTCACATATACACGTATCTTTACATTTTTAAATTTGTGTCTGCAACTGTAAATCGTAACATTTGTTCTGGCTCATAATAATTACAGAATAAACAATATCATGAAAAGGCAATTACGTTGGTTGACATCCTAGAAATAGCAGTAAAAAGTATGGGAAATGCTATATTTGATGTATTAAATATACAATCAGCTGAAGTTTCATTACAACAGTACTAAGTAAGACAAAATATGATTTAAAATTATAAATTGCTATTAAACAAGTAAAACTGCTCTCCACAAAATACATTGCTACCAGTTTAGAAAGCAACACATACTTTACTTCAGAGTAAATTGCATTAGCTACCCCAAAATGCAAAATATGCTCAATGTAAAATAAATTCCTGCAAAACATTTATAAAAATGCATTACCCCCCACACACACACACACACACACACACATACGCGCAGATTTAATAAATTGATGGAATATGTGGGCCTTGACTGACAGATGTGCACTGGGACAGAATTCAGAACAAATTATGCTTGGAGTAGCCAACAACCCTAAGCAGTAACACAACTCCTGATTTTAAAAAAAAGCAATGTGATTGCTCTAGTCCAGTAGGCTAATGAAGAATTCCATATCCCCATGTCTGACACTGTAATATGACTAAGGTCTACAGTACTGTGCAATATAGAAACTTTAGGCAAATGTAAATCTCTATATCATGACATGTCTCATTCAAATGAGTAGACTTTACTAGTTCTTAGGTTCTTAGGTTCATAAGTTCATAGGTATATACGAGGATAATGACCACCAGGGCTGTTATAAGTCTAGTTCTGCAACACAACTCAATTGTGTCCCTGTGTATCATTTGCCTTTATTAAAAGGGGGTATGTTAGTTAGGACGTTTCTAGACGTTATGTGGGTGGGAAATGTTAGTTTAGCATTACTGTCTGCCTATCAGAAACATGGGTGTCTGTGTTTTTCGACAATCTTGACCATTTCTAAAAAAGTGAATACAATGAATTGGAAAAGTGAAAGCATTCTTTCATTTAATGACTTTATATGTGTAGCAAAAATGTATGTAATAAAGAATTACAAACTCTTTACAACAGAATATCAAATACAGCACATAGACATATATCTTGGCAAAAAGATTTATTAGAAAAATATTAATGGTTTTGTATAATTCCTATGTAAATTTTTGTTATGGAGTTTATATATAATTCTAGGTTTGTTTCTTGTTATGTATTGCTAATTTCTATCTCAATTTTTTATCACTGTAAAATCAAATAAAACGTTTTTATATGAATCATGGGTGCCAGACCTAGGGTGAATTTCCTATTTGTCATCCTTTGGTCAAAGTTATGTTTAAATAGGGTTTGGGATGGTCTCAGTTTTACATGGATGGTGAGCCTGTTCCAGAGCATGAAGATCCACAGAGATGCATATCTGTCTCATCAACATGTCTTATTTATGTTACAAGCAAAATTTAAATCCATTGTTCTATTGGTCCTGTTGCCATTCATTTTGCAGCTAGATATACAAAAGGTCCATCTGAGCTGGACCCGAATTTGCCTTGAATACCAGGCATATATCACCTCTCAGTAACCTGTAGGAGACCAAGTATGGGGATATGGCTTTGAGGTGATTTGTATAGGTCAATGTATTTATAACAGGAGCTTTTGTGGGCATTCTAACTATTGCAAATGTCTGGCCAGGTACATGCTGAAGTGGCACTATGACTTTCTTGGAATTGGATGGCATGCCCTTACTTATAAGTTGGATGATATCGAATGATTTTATTGCACTTTGGCCACTTGTTGGTCATTGGCCAGATTGCTGTCTACATATGTTCCTAGATCCCTGGCTATCTGGTCAACAATTAGGGGTGTCTTATCGATGGTGTAATTACCCCATGTGGCAGTTTTCCCAAAAGGCAATATAATGCACTTCTTAGCACTGAGTTTTAATTAATGACTTTGGCACCAGTCATTTGTCTCTGTTAGACCCTCTTGTAAGATATTTGTGTCATGGGATGAATCTACAATAGAGCCTAGTTTGCAGTCACCTGTAAATGTCATCAGCCAAAGGACCTTGAAGTTAGTTTTTAAGTCTGAGAAGTAGATGTCAAATAAAAGTGGTCATAGCATGGAGACCTGGGTACCCTGCTGGTGCTGGTCTCTTAGTGGAGGTGGTCTTACCAATCTGGACTTCAAATGTCCTGTGAGCCAGCTAGCAATCAAATGAGCTATGTAAGGGTTTATGCCAGGTTTTTTGAGTTTGTCAACAATACCCAAGTGGGTACTGTATTGATTGCTTTAGTCAAGTCCACGTATGCAATATGCACCATTTCCCCTCATCTATTTCCTTGGTGACCTCCTCAAATAAGTAAACCAGATTTAGTAGGCATAACCTTCCCTTGACAAACCCAAACTGGTTGGGTCCAGTATCTAAAGGCTACCTATGTCTTTGTTGATCATTTCCATGATAATTTGTTCCATAACTTTGAATATTAAATTAGTCAGTCTAATATGTCTGTAGTTTCCAGGTTTGATTGATGATTCCTTGTGAAGTGGGATAACTGTTGTAATCCTCCATTCTCATGCTACAAAGCCTGATTTGAGGCTATAGTTGAAAAGTAACTCAAGAGGTACTAATAAGTCACGTTTCAAGCTATTTAGTAGGCATCCTGGAATATTGTTGAGGCCTATCATGTGTGCTGCCTTTGTTTTTGGCCTTAGTGAGCATCACCAGGACCTGCTCCATGTTAGTAGTTATGAGGGTTATGCTAGTCACGGAGAGAGGCAGGGGGGAGTTGTGGGGGTGAAGCTAGAGCTGAATTTGTCAACCAGAAAAGTCGCTATGTCACTCTGCTCCATTAAAGGTGGCACCATTGATCACCAGATCAGGATAATTATGTGTGCTGCCTTTGAGATTTGGAAATAGCTGTAGAAGGCCTTGTGGTTGCCTTTAGTTTGTGAGGCTATCTTGATCTAGTAATTGGCCTTGTGGGTCTTAATCATCTTAGTTTTTGTCTTGTTTAATTACAAAGCTCCTGTCATTATGGGAGTTGTTCTTCTTGACTTTAGCCATGACTTTTTTCTTTTTGTTATATAATTAAGGTTAGGATCCCACCAGTGTTATTTGCTTTTGGAGTTTGTTTTGGGCTTACTTCTAGTAGGTAAAGCAGACTGTATACAGCCATTTACATGGTTGTACATGGTCTCTGTGAACAAGTCCACATACCTTGCTGTGAAATCATGGTTGAGAGTGACAATGAATTGTGGTAAACTATAGCTTAATAGGATGTAGTTTTCCTTTGAATAGTTTCTGTTACATTGTTTGCTGGGGTTACCCAAGCTGACTTTTATTTCAAAGGAGACATCTTTGTGATCCAACCTCAGCAGTGAGGATGTGACATGAGGGGATGCAGCATTCTCCCATATTAGTGAGTGCCAGGTCTATTATGTTTGAAACTCTGGTGGTTATGCAAACTATCCGGTCAAGGATAATTGCTTTCAAAAAACTCCAGAAATATTTCTGTCTATGAGTATGAGGCAGTGTATGTTTTCCAGTCTATAGAATGGTTGCTAAAGCTTTCTATGAATAGGGTATTTGTTTTAATCTTTAGTGTCTCTAGTAGGTCTAGTTGTGAGCTATGAAGTGCTAGGAACCTAGAGGATGACCTATAGCTTCAGAGGATATGGTATGGAACTTTGTCTATGGTGATTTGCACATGGATAAATTCCAGGGCATTGTCCTTTTTAACCAACCTAGAGTTATGCTTGTTGCTAATATAGAATGAGACTCCCCCAGCTTTAGCCTCTGTTTCTGCAGCTGATGGTCTACATGTGTGGAAGGCGCTCAAGCCATGCATTGCTGGAGTGCTTTCTGCAGATTTAAGCCATGTCTCAGTAACAGCACAATAATCAATAATATTCAGTGTGAGGAGTGCTTGTAGGTTGTGGAGTTTCTTGTTCAGGCAACTAATATTGAGCAGTAACTCCTTTGGTTTCTTCATTTATTACTTGCTATGCTGGTAGGTTTGTCAATTTGGCATTGCCTAAAAAGGCAATAAGGGGTAGATATTGTCCCTCTCAACCATGATTTCACAGCAAAGTAGGTTGGGAGGGTGGCGTAATGGTTAAGGTGTTTGCCTTACAAACACAAGGTGCAGGGTTTGAGTCTCACAAGGGATAATAGTCTAGGCTTAAAATGGCTTGCAAGGGCAGTTAGCTTAGCACTAACCTGTAAAGTTTTACCCAATATGCAGAAGCTTAGGGGAGACAGGTACAGACCACCCTTTGCAAAGCAATGTGGTTTGTTAACTACATCCTCCAATACAGCATTAACTAAGTCAAATTTCTTTTCTTTGTATTGTGACATCACCCCTGGTCAAGGTGGAATGATGCCCAATAAAAGACACATATTCAGAGAGATCAACAACGTCTCTCTTAATATAGTCCAGGGAAGAACATCTCAGGTCATTAACGCCCACATGGATGACAACAGAATCATACTGGTACCTGTGGATCAATGACTTGAGTGTGTGCATAACTTGGTGGATCCTGGCTCCAGATAAGTAACTGACCATTATCATCTCCTTGTGCAGTCTGGTTATTGGTGCAGCTGTGTGTCATACAATTGAGTCTCCTGTGACAGGTGTGCTGGGTAATATGTTTACTTCCCTTATGCGCTTTGCTGTTCTGTCAATGTTCTATTGGGTGTAGGTGTGTGTCAACCTTCAACGAAGGCACACCCATTACGCATGTCTTTTGAATGCCCACCCAACCACGGGGAGGACATCAGACTCCACACAGAAGGCACTCCCCGCACTCCAGCCGAGAATCGAACGGGAGAACCTCTTGCGGTGAGGCAACAATGCTACCGCTGCACCACCGCAGAATACCCTGAAATAGAAATGCAGTATAATGTATAAATAATGCTAAAATCTTGCAGTAATACACAATCCTCCCACAACTGTAGCTAGAAACGAAAGTCCCAGAACAAACTAGAAAAGTGGAAACATATGACTTTTTTTGGCTAAAACATAGAAAAAAAGCAGAGAAGTGCAAAAACATATCCCCATAGTTGACTGTCAGTGCAAGTTAAAATATTTAAGCAGAATTTAAATAAAATTATTTTATTTTCTCTTTTGATGAAAAGCTTGTAGCTCATACTTCGGGGCTTTCCACACTTCTCAGAATCATAAACAAAAGACCCAGGGGGATGTAGTAAATATAGCAGCCTTGCTAGAGACGGTTCCAATCAAATAAAGTCAATACTGCAGCTCAAGTCCTATGGTTAGAGTTTCAGAAAGTTCTAACTCAATGTCTCAGTGAGGGCTGGGACTAACTCAAACAAGAGGGGAAAAAACAGTAACATGGTAAACAGAAAGTCACTGAAATGCAACTTTAAGCAGCTATGTACAGCAAAAAAAGTACCGAAGCACAGACACTGGAGCAGAATTCACAACATTACCACTACTGCAATCCCACCACAGACTAAAGAACCAGACTATGTAGAAATGTAATAGTGATTCTGTCAAAAATGATTAAATGAGGCTCAATACTGGCAGTAGATCACAGTAATGCCACAACTTCAAAAGAAGCTACAAGACTGATGGATGCCCTAGACTAGGTTCAAAATACAAAAGTTACCTTTTACATATAAAGCTACTCATGAAAATGGAAGACATTAATCTAAATGTTTCTGAAATTTTAACCAAAGTGGATTGCTGCTTCAGGTAGTGAGGGGGGAGGGCATTGAGTGGCCATGCACATAAGTGATAGATGCATT
>NC_056725.1:193153143-193250643 GCF_019279795.1 Protopterus annectens | reverse complement strand
TTGACCACCAACATACGAGTATAGCTTTAACTATTGCTACTTCAGGCAAATGGAGTCCAATAAAGCTTCTCCCACTTAAAGAACACTGGTTCTATGTAAATGCTCCTGACAGCATGCCTATTATAGAACATTGTCTCTAGCCATGCATCCAACTTCCTTCTGTTTACTGTCAACATTATTGTTTCTACATCAGCTAAGAGAACAAATGATTGCTGGTGGTCCAGTCTTAGTAAAATTTAGAAAAAAAAATTGTCAGCTTATCACCATCTCACCGAACAAGATGTAGAGAGATCAAAACTGTCAGATATCATAGGTCATCATATTATAATTAAAGTCAGTGATACCTACATCTCCCTCCACCAATTGCCATCCTTCAAAATTACAGAAGTCATCACTGATTCCATCATCCCAGAAATCAAAGAATGTGGCACTACCCAATTATGAGATTCTACAAAGTGCTTGTAAAAAAAAATCCCTAAAAATTCTAGTACCTGCTTGTTTAAACATAATGTGCATATGTTAGTGACATCACATTGAATGGGTATTTATAGATAACCATCCCACTTCATACAACATGAGATCCATTTCTGACTGATCATTTTTCTATTCTCGTGTTTCTCATGCAAGAACATCAAATTCTAAAATGAATTCATGCTATTAGAAAATTTCATAAATATGCATAAGCATTTCTAGTCTTCATCCTTTTCCTGTCTGATTGGGATCCCTGCTCTAACACAACAAAACATCATCCTTCTTGTATTTCATGATATCTTTTAACCATTGCAAGCGGGAGTCTCTAACCTGTAAAATGCTTAGGTATTTGTAGGCGAGATGAGTGTTATGATCACATCAAGGTATCATTGCCTCAAAGCTTTTTCTAGGTTGGTTTACGTGGTAAACTTCTTATGAAAGGTGCCCTTGTGACAGCCTGATGACGTAGCCAACCCATGACAGTTAACTCATCTCAGCCCAAAAGTCCAGTAACTGTTTTTTTTAATGCCCCAGTTTGTCTGTCTCTTCAGTCTATTATGAACCATAAACCCAGCTACTCCAGAAAGGAACTTTATATACATGGCTAGTATCTATGATCTCATCCTTTCAGTCACTACCCAAAGCTTAAAACCATTGGTGAGGACAGAGACATAGTCTGACCAAATTAAGAGCTTTGTCCTATGCTTCAATCCTTGCTTCAGCATCACAGTCTATTACAATACCTGCAGTTCTTATTCTACTGACAGAAATACTGCTCAGTCTCAAAAACACCCCCCCCCCTTCCACAGTTATGACTGAAACACCAAGATACTTAAAGTCCATCACTTGAGGTGGAAAAGTGATCCACTCTTTAACAGGAGAAAACCGTGGTTTGAAAGTGATGATTTTCCTCTCAACCACTACAGGCTCACTAGAGAATCACATTGTTGCATGTTGGATGTCACGTCCTGTTTAGGATAAGAGAACAATATCATCTGAGAACAAACAAAGATGTAAGCCTCAATAGTCCAAACTTGATACTGTCCAAAACTAGACAGAGATATTATTAGGAAAGAAACTGATAAAGGCTAATTTACAAGTTGGATACAATGTAAAAATACAGAAGTCATGAGAATCTAAAGATGTGGCATTTAATTCATACAATTAAGGTTATGAACCGTCAATGAGTTTCAGCCTGTAGCCTTGGTCCTGAGTTCTTCAGGTTCCACTTGCAAAAGCAGATGATTGTAAGCACATTATTTAACTGAGATGCATTCTCATGCACTCCTGAAAAGGCTTTCTTGTACTTATTAGATGCACGCAGTAAACAGATGGCATAGTGGTGCAGGGGTAGCATTATTGCCTCCCAGCAAGAAGTTCTCTGATTCGGTTCTTGGCTAGAGTGCCTTCTGTGTGGTGTCTCCATGTTCTATCTGCATTTTTGTAGATTCCCTCTGGGTTTTCTCCCACATTTCCAAGACATGTGTTTCTCCCTGGGCTCTGCTGAAAATTGGCTCTGTTCCTAGTCGAACTTTCCTGGTAAACAAATAAATAAATGTAGTTAACAAATAAGTAAGTATCTGGTGCAAAAGCTAAACTGATGTTATATTTTATTTGTGGGGCAGATGCAAAGCTGCATAGGAGGAATTGCAGGCATTAGTATAAAATGAATGCATTTCTCTGAGAGTGGATGACCAACCAGTAGTGTTCCAAGAAAACAATGATTTTCATGGTAGTAGTAGCTAAAACTTGCAGTGGGAACTCCTCTAGTCAAGTCTCCAAATAAATCCATAAAGCAGCACAAAACTAACTCTAAAGTAGGATCAAATGCCCAGAAATGATAATCTTATTACATTTTCCATATCTGAATACTTTTGATGAAAAATAGAGGTGTACAGGCAGTGTGAGATCTGATCATGTTACTGCTGATTAAAATAATACACTTACTGCTTACATTTAAGATGTGTATAAAGGATACTTTTTTTATGTAAAAGCTCACATTATGCATAGTATAAAATGTTACGCTTAGTATAAAGCCAAATGTACTTTTCAAATAATAACAGCAAACAACACATGCTACCTTGTAAAACATATGCAAAATTGTATTTTATAACTTGAAAGCAGGAGATAGCATATAACAGTATGAAGCACTAATATGGTAATATCTCTGTACAGGAAATTGCATTTAATATGGTACTTTTTGAAAAAGTTGACTGAACAAAATATCTAATGGATATTTTTAAGTCAGCCACAGTGCCTGTGTTATTAACTGAACATTTTAACTAGTATCTAGACACTATACATACAGAAGTGGTTATGAAGTTACATACTCAAGCAGGATGTCCCAACACATATGCTAGGACAAACCAGCAGGAAAGTAAATTAGCAAAGTTCCATTACCCCTAATTCAGATGTTCATGCCTACATTACCATAGCTTGAAACACCTGACTAGAACCATCCCTAGTAATGTCTTTTGGCTCTTCCCGGTGAGGGGTCACCACAGCGGAACTCCAGTCTGGTAATGATTGGCAGTGGATTTTTATGGTGCCAAGTTGCCAGCCCGACACTCAACCTTCAAAGAAGGCACACCCATTCACTCATGGACCTACCTGCATGTCTTCAAATGTCACTCGACACCGCAGCTAGAACCATCCCTATTTCTTCTAAATCTAAGGTTTGACTGTCAGTGGAGATATCCTTTCTAATATTCTGACATGGATTTTCCTTTGGAGGCAGAGGTGTGTGATTGCCTTATGAATGACACAATTCTCCTGGCTTACTTCCTTAAGAATTGGGAGCAACATTCTAGTTTGACAGTCAGTAATCACTGCCTTTCTCTTCCATAAAATACTGATGAAACCTGCTAGCTCTACTTCCACCGTATTGCCCACTGCATTCAATTTCTCCAGCTGGTTCTTGCTCACACCTGCAGAGTTTCAAATGTTGAGGTCTTTGACCATGACACCTGGCAGAGTGATAGTTCTCAGCTCCTGGAGATCTTGGGCAATAAGATCTTATAAAATGACATGGCACTGGGATAAGAATATCTTTCAAATGTTCATTCTACCTTAATCTAATCTTTCCACTGGCAGTCAAGACTTCCAAACCTTTGCTTAATACAGATGTTGACGCCCTTCTCTGTCATAATATTGCTTAACAAACACTTCCTTGACTATTTCTCCTATCCTGTGTTATTGCGCTTCACTTTCTATCATTAGTGAACAAGGTAATCCTCTCATCCTTTTCTCTGGTTGCTGATACATAGATATATCTATATCTATATATAAATTTATGTATATATCTATATCTATATATATATATATATATATATATATATATATATATATATATATATATATATATATATATATATATATATATATATATATATATATATATATATATATATATAGGTTTCCTACACATGGTCGACATTTCATAATGTCGAAGACCATATGGCCAAGACCATATGATCGACATTTGAAATGCCAGCCATGCGGAACCAGCATCTCTGTACAGTACGGAATGGAATGATTTCCATTTCTGCACTGTTGTGCTATTTCAGAGTTGGTATATTTAAGTTATGGGGGGTGTGGGTGGCATAGCCCCCTGCTAGCATTTAAAAAGTAGGTTTATGTTGTTTTATATATATATATATATATATATATATATATATATATATATATATATATATATATGTGTGTGTGTGTGTGTGTGTGTGTGTGTGTGTGTGAGTCTGTATGAAAAGAGCACACCGAAGATTATTACAACTAGGGCCACAGTCCAGCCAGGCAATAATCTCTTAACATTTTCCTAATTCTACTCTCAACCTCTCTACATATCCTAGCAGTCTACTATTTACTGATTGAAACAAACAGCTTCACAAATCTATAGGCACTTCATGGACAAGTTCGCCTGTAACCCAGTAACAAAAGGAATTTTATTTTGGCATTTCTATTCTCCCACATCTTGTTGTCCTGGAGATTGTTTTCTTCTGCTTTATCCTCCTATATGGAAGCCATTTTTTCAGAGTCTCTTTTTTTCTCTATCCTGGTGTCTGTTCAATGCTCCCTCCACTCTGCCTCTCAAATGATGGCTTTCTAACCCTCCTTGCTTTCATGTGTAAAGACTAAATCAAAGTAGTCATTCATTTCCTCTGTTTTTTCCTATTGTTCCATAGTCTTCTTCTCCATTTAGTTCCCCTTGGCCAGGTCTGTAACTCAGTTGTCTTCTTTCTGCTATATTTTGATTGTGTCCTTCGGCTTTTC
Source organism: Protopterus annectens (assembly GCF_019279795.1). NCBI lineage: Eukaryota > Metazoa > Chordata > Ceratodontiformes > Protopteridae > Protopterus > Protopterus annectens. The sequence continues at coordinate 193,245,903 of NC_056725.1, read as the reverse complement.
CCGGTTAGGGGTCACCACAGTGAAACTCTGGTCCACTAATGATTGGCAGTTGATTTTTACATACTGGCTTGCCAGGCCTGATGCACAACCTTCAATGAAAGTATGCCCATTCAAGCATGTCTCCACACAGAAGACACTCTAGCTGAGAATCGAACCGGACAGAGTCTTACTGTGAGGCGACAATGCTACCGCAGCACCACCACCGTAGGTCTTATATACTTACTGAAATGTTTGTACCTCCTGTTGACCCCTGTGATGTCTTTTCTCTAGGTCAGTGATCAAGGAGGCTCAATTCTCTCCACTGACAATAGTGGGAAACATTCACTGTGAGAAAAATAGGCACACGCAGTATATCAGATGCAGGTCTCTGCACTAGGTACAATTTCCCTTAAGATCACATAGGGAATGCACACTTCAGTCATGGGCTGAGCTTTCTCTCCAGGCCACAAATAAGACTCCCCACTGACCACTATAGAGTTGAGTCCTTAGCTGGGTGTTCAAAGCCAAGCCTTCTACCACCCTTTCTATGAAATTAGTGCTCTTAGTGTCTCTGTTCAAAGTAGCTGTCACACACACACACTCTCTTTGAGATTTGATTTTGACACACACACACACACGCACACACACACACACACACACACACACACACACACACACACACACACACACACACACACACACACACACACACACACACACGGGCAAAGCTGAAACAGCTAACCTGCTCTGCCACCTCCACCCAGAATATAAGGCAGATCTGCTGCCAGCAGAACATCCGAAGTGAGCTACTTTAAGGCTCTTACCAGGGTACCCAATTAGACTTATTAAAATTAATGCTTAGACAAACAGCAGTGTTTAACCAAGCAGCAAGACTTTCAGGAATGCGGAGCCAAAGTCCTACTAAATAAATGCAAATATTTTCTAAAATACCAGCCACAATGAATGGTTTAGATATGTTTACTAACAAATATTGAATACTAACTAAATGAACTCCCATATACAACTAAATATCAAAACCATCCAACCATTTTCTTTCAAAAAATCCCTTCACATCATATATCTATCCCCCCAGGGAATATTAAGTACTTTGAAACATTCCTTCTTTGTTTGTACCACCTGTATGCTACATACTAGTTTGTATTGTTTGTAAGTTTCAGCAGCTCTAGTTTGTACTAGTGTATTGTTTCCTCTCTAATACTGTGTTTGTTTGTTTTTGAATCTCTCTTTGTATAATTATCATGATTAACCGAAATAATAAAAACATGAAAATACTGAATATGAATTTGCAATTAACACAATGATAGAAAAACTCAGCAGATACAGAAAACAAATTTAGCTAATCCCACTGTATTTTTCTTACTGACTAAAGAATTACTGTTCCCTAGTTACTTACTAAAACAAACAGAATGCATACCTCACATCTCTCACTAGTAATCAAAGACAATTTCAGTGCTGTCTACAGAATAACATGATATCTGGTCACCTGACTCTGTGATTCCCGCACTACCCTCTCACTGGAAACTGAGCCAGGATCTGGCACTGACGTGAATTAATGCACACATAGAACATTAGCTAAGATTATCACAGCATCTGGAAACTGTAAAACAATTCCAACACTTCCATCCTTCCTGCAGAAACTAACAAGCCATTCTATGACATCCCAGACAAGCAATTAGTACACCACTAAGGGCAATAGAGCAGGATCCCAGCACAGGCTTTTCACAGACATTCTGTCTCTGGATGCATTAAGAACTGTGAGATAAAGTCTCTATGGCCTAAACCAAGTAATTTAATTTCAGGCTATTTTTCTTAAGATTAAATGGTCTGAGCTTAATCCTTTCCTTCCAGTATCCTCTGTTAAAATATATACATTTCATCAATTACAACATTACAGCCTGACATACATGTATATTTCTTTCCGGTCCAGCAAGACCTCACTGTTGATACATTTTTAACACAAACAACTCTACAGATGCAGTTTTAATACATTAATACATGCATCTGTACAAATCAGTCTATTATTCAAATGACATATGATTCTTTGCAAAACACTAGCTTGTTATGCTGGCATATGTTACACATGCACTGGCCTACTCCCCCTGGCGCTGTTAGCTCTTCCTCACATTACCACATCTCTCCCCCCTTTGATGATGCAAGCTAGTTTTTCAAGTGACACTGGAGGAACATTTCTTGAGACAAATGAGCCTGTCTAGGAACACATTAACCCATATCCTGTCTTGAGGCTCCATTTGCATTTGCATTGCTGACCCCACTACAGTGCTGCACTATCATGTCATATGCCTGCGATACTAGGCTCCATCTTAATAATTTTGCATTTTGCTGGCTGGCTCGATGTAGCCATGTTAAGAGATTGTGGTCTGTGACCACAGTGAATTTCCTTCCATACAGTTAGGGCTGACGTTTTTGCAATCCCCGTACTATGGTTAGACATTCTTTTTCTACAGCTGCATAACATTCCTCCTTGGATTAGAGTCTACAGCTGAGCTATACAGCAGGGTGCTGTTCTCCCTCTGAGGAAACCTGGCTGAGTACAGTCCCACCTGCACAACAAATTATTTGCTGTAATCTGGACTGGCTAGCACAGGGGGTCCTTCCAAAGACCCTTTAAGCTTTTGGAATGTGTTCTCATATGATTGGGTCCGCACAACCTTATCTGACCTGTTTTTCCTTGTGAGGTCTGTGAGGAGAGCAGCTGCTGTACTTTAATTGGGAACAAACTCTCTATACTACCCTGCTGTCCCCAAAAATGCCCTCATCTGATTTTTGGTAACACGAGCATGCCATGCTTGAATAAGTTCTACTTTGGCAGGTTCTGGCTTGATCTTACCACTCCCCACTCTCTGTCCCAGGTAGAAGTCCTGTGCCATCCCCACCTGACACTTGCTGGGCTTAATGGTCATCCCTGCCCTTTGCAGTCTGTCCAGGACCTCCCTGACATGCTGAAGGTGCTCTTGCCAGGAATGGCTGTGGATGACAAATATCATCCAGGTAAGCAAGGGTATAATCTCCTGCTACTGCTAATACATGATCTACCAGCCTCTGGAAGGCTGATGGGCCATTTTTCATCCTAAAGGCACATTTGTGAGATTATATAATCTGAAAGGAGTCACAAAGGCTGACCTCTCTCTAGCATAGGAGTCAAGGACATCTTCCAGTAGCCCTTGGCCAGATCAATATGGGTCATATAGTTAGCCCCACCCAGCTGCTCTAAGGCTTCACCTGTCCTAGGCATGGGGTAAGCATCTGACTCTGTGTGACTGATTAGTTTTCTGTAGTCCACAAAGAACCTGGTGTTACCATCCTTCTTTGATACCAGCACCACTAGGGAGCCCCACGGACTGCTCTACTCCTGGACTACTCCCATTTCCATCATTTCCTGTATCTCCTCCCTCAGGGTCTGTCTGACTCACTCAGGCACCCTGTAAGGAGCCTGCTTGATAGGTCTTTTGGGTCCTGTATCCACATGGTGCTACACCAGATGGGTCCATCCAGGTTTTCCAGTGAACATGTCCCCAAACTCCTTTAAGACTGCTCTTATTTCTCAAACCAGTGTAGGGGATAGCCACTGGGACATTTTTATCCCTTCCACTGAGGTGTCAGTCCAAGCCTCACTGAGGAGATCAGTCAAAAGATCCCCATCAATCTCCTCCTGCCAGCCACTGCAAATACTCAGAACAATGGTGTCCCTATCATGGTAAGGCTTCATCATGTTAATATGGTGCAGTTTGTGTCCCTGCCTCCTGCCTAGCAGTTTTACCATGTAGTCAACATCATTGACCTTCCTTACTACTTTGAAGGGTCTTTCCCAAGCTCCCTGCAGATTATTTTGTCTGACAGAAATGAGAACTATAACCTGCTGCCCTACAACATACTCTTGGTGTCAAGAATTACTGTCAGACCAGACCTTTTTCTGCTGTTGGGCTCCTGCCAGGATCTTGTGGGCCAAGCCTACGAGTTCCCTAAACCTTGCCCTGAAGATTAGAGCATATGTCACAAAAGACTCCTTGTGGGATTCACATGCACCCTCTCACTCATCACAAATCAAATCCAATGGCCCCCACACCCTATGTCCATACGGCAACTCAAAGAGTGAAAAACCTGTGAATGCTTTGGTACCTTTCTGTATGCAAACAGCAAATGGGGCAAATACTTGTCCCAATCTCTCTTAAACTGGTCTGCAAATGCCTTTAGCATGGTCTTATATGTAGAGTTTAACCTCTCCACAAGACCTTTATTCTGAGGGTCTGAGGGTGGTAGGGGATAGTCTTTAGGTGCTTCATCCCACTGATCTCCCACAGACAAGTCAGCTGACATGAAACTGGCACCTTTGCCAGCCAGTATTTCCCTCAGGGGAAACCTACTCTGCTGAAAATATCTAACAAAGCATTTGAACCTTCTCTGCCTCAAGACAGAGCCACCACCTCACTGTATCTAGTAGCGTAATCTACTACCATTAGGATATATTTCTTCCCTGTGCAACTTGGGATACTCAGAGGCCTCACAGTATTCATAGCTACCTTCTAAAATGGCTCTGCAATCACAAGCAAAGGCATCACAAGAGCTCTGGCCTTGTTTCCTGCATTGCCTACTTTTGGGTACTGCTCACAATTTCTGCAGACACTGTCACATCTCTTGCAATCCCAGGACAATAAAAGTTTTGACAAATATGTCTCTTGGTACACTTTATGTCCATTTCATCTGCAAAGGGAATGTCATGGGCTATGGCTAGAAGGGCTAGATGGTAGGCTTTGGGCATAACCAACTGCTGTGTTATCTCACCATCTAGCCTTCCCTCAGGAGTCCACTCTCTGTACAGTAACCCTGTGTTCCAGTATACAGAACCCCCTTTTCCTTGAGAATCAGGTGCCTCCTTAGCTAACTTCCTCAAGCCTCATAATGCAGGGTCTGAGTGCTGAGCCTGTCTCAGCTCTACCTTTGTGACCCTTCCCAGCTCCCCTTCCACAATAAGCCTGGTATCTTCTGACAGCAGTCACCCTGTCCGAGGGAACAACAATAAGTATCAACAGCTGTGGCTCACATTTAGGCTCACTGCTACAGGGTATCTCCCTACCTAAAATAGCCACATCACAAGCCCCAGTTTCAGGTGTGCAGTCTGTCTGGATCTCCCCCATGCTACCAGACCCACATCCCTGTCCCCAAGCCTGACTGCATGTAGCTGCATGCACATAAGGTACTGCATTATCAAAATCATTCCCTGTCAATACATCTGCTGGGATATCCTGAAACACATATACTTGCTTGTTTCCTTTTCCACCTTCCCAGTCAAGGTGAACCCTGGTCAAAGGTATTTGGAATGGGGTCTCTCCTAAAGCTTTGACGTTAGTGAACTGCCCATAAAAGTAGTGCTGCTCTTTAACTACTGCAGGCTTCACAATGGTTATATCAGAGGCAGTGTCTCTCTTGGTTGTGGCCTGTTTTCAATCCACTAAGAGAGGATTCACGCTCCAGTGATAATTTGGTACCCCTTTTGTCTCCAGACAACTTACCACTGACATGCTTTCATTTCCATGTGGTGTATCACTCACGTTTTGTTCCCCACTTTGCTTCAGTGGACATTTGTATAATACATGGCCCATCTGTTTATATTTAAAACATTTGAACACTGATCCTGTTCGTGTACCTGAACTAATGTTTTCACCTTTTACTGGTGGACTCTGTTGGGGTGCATTTGACTGCCCACCATGGGTTCCCTTATATCCATGTGCAGCACTGGGTATGGCCTTCTTGTGCAGTGGTGCCCTGTTTGCCAAGTACAGATCCCCTTTTCTCCCCATCTCATCCGCAGAGTTAAATTCCCAGTCTGACAACCCAATTCTCATGTCCTCAGGCAAAGGGCTAAGTGCTTTTTCCCTCACCAAAAAGGTCTGCCAGCCTTTCAAAAGTGATGACCTGACACCTCCTCATCTACTTATGAGAATCTTTGAGAATAAGTGCTTTGGTCAGCAATATAATCACATACACTTTCCCATCTATTCTCACAAACCTTTTTTCTGTAAGCTTCAGGTATTAACTTAAAACATTCCAATGAACATTGTTTAACCTTGTCATAATTTAAACAATCAGTAACAGACAATTTACAAACAGCAGTTACAGCTTTACTATGAAGTAAGTGGTTCAGGAACCATAACCAGAGCACTTGGTGAACATCATACTATTTACATACTCTTTCAAATATATGAATAAAAGTTTCAAAATTCTCACCTTCTCTATACTGTGGAAGAAATTTACCAACCTGTGTTGTGTCTGGGCTTGGGTTATTCCCTTCCCCATTACCCCCATGTTCCTGTTAATGAATCAGCATGTCCATGTCATGTTGATGCTGTTTCTCATTTTCTTCAGCCTCTAAATGCCACAGACTATCTGCCAATTCTAATTTGATATTTTTTCCCTCCAATTCAAATCTCTTTAACTCCAGATGGGTTTTAAAATCATCTGAAGAAAACATCAACTGTCCGGTTTCTGAGGGCTGCACATCCTCATCACCATACTGGTTGCCTTCCTGATTGCTGGTCTGTGCTGTAGCTGTGATTAAGGCTGAAATCATTTTTCATTTAGTCAGGTTGGTATGCACCAGTCCTTTGGATTTGCACACCTTTGCCAATTGATTCACTGTCAGCTTGCCATAATCATCTGCTGACATCTTTACTTTCATTCCATATCTAAACTAAATTAAAAATAAATAAATAAACAAATAAAACTGTTGTGAAAAATGTAACTCTGTATGTTTACCTTGTGGCTGCTGAGAGTACACACACCTTTAGTGACAACTGCTTACAGGCTACAGAAGTTCTTTTAAAATCCCATTGCTGCCACCAATATGTGACGTCCCTCCTCTGGGCCAGTGATCAAGGAGCTTCCATCCTCACCATTGACACAAGTGGGAAATGTTCACTGTAAGAAAAATAGACACATACAGTATTTTCAGATGCAGCTCTCTGCCTCAAGTACAATTTCCCTTAAGAGTACATAGGGAATGCACAATCCAGTCATGGGGCTGGGCTTTCTCTCCAAACCCCAAATAAGACTACTCACTGATCACTAGAGAACTGAGTCCTTAGCTGGGTGTCCCAAGCCATTTCCTCCACCACCCACTCTATGAAATCAGTGCTTTCTGTGTCCTCACTCACACACACTTTCTTTGAGCTTTGATTTTTACACCCACACCCACCCACCTGAGAAAGGGTGGTAGAGCAGGTAAGCTCTCCCACCTCTACCCTGATTATAAGATAGATCTGTTGCCACCAGAACACCCAAAACAGCGTTGCTTTAAGGTTCTTACCAGGGTACCCAATGACACTTATTAAAATTAATAATTATACAAATGGTAGTGTTTAACCAAGCAGAAAGACTTTCATGAATGTGAAGCCACAGTACCAGTAATTAAATGCAAGTTAAAAATCAAAGGTTAAATATTTTCTAAAAGACCAACCAGAATAAAAGATTTATTCAATAATACATAATAAAAGCATGGAAATGCTGAATATTTATTTGCAATAAGTACTAGAGTTTCAACCACAGGAAATACAAAAACAGCACAGATGGAAATATTCAGATACAGAAGGAAAAAAAACAACATTTAGCTAATCTCACTATATTTTTCTAACTAACAGAATGATTACTTTTCCATACCTTCTTACTAAAGCAAGGCAAGAGGATGAGTGTCTAATCAGGTCCAAAACAGAGTGCACAACTCCCATCTCACTTGTATTCGAATACAATTTCAGTGCTAACTACAGAATGACATCACATCTGGTCACCTGACTCTGTGGTTTCCACACTGCCCTCTCACTAGAAACTGAGTAAGGATCTAGCACTGATGTGCTATAATACACATTACTTTAGCTAAGGTTTATTACAACATCTGGAAACTGTAAAACAATTCTAGCACTTTCACCCTTCCTGCAGAAAGTAACAAGCTATTATCTGACACCCAAGGATAGCAATAAGTTCAACACTAAAGCCAATAGAGCAGGATCCCAGCCCAGGCTTTTCACAGTGTCTGGCTGCATTCAGACTTGTGACATAAAATCTTTATGGCCTAAACCAAGTCATTTAATTTCAGGCTATTTTCCTTAAGGCTAGCTGTGCTGAGCTTAACCCCTTCCCTATACATATATACATTTCATCAGTTACAATAATACAGTCTGACATACATGTATATTTCTTTTCTGTCCAGCAGGACCCACAGTTGATACATTTTTAACACAAGCAGCTTTACAAATCTATTTGATATTCAAATGACATATAATTCTTTACAAAACTCTAGCTAGCTATGCTGGCATATGTTACACATCCACTGCCCTACTCCCCCTGGCACAGCTGGCACTACCACACATCATCACAACCCCCTCTGCCAAATTGTTTTTAGGTTGTGCCTTTAATATCCTTACTTCCTTTATTGCCTTTCTGCTTATTGTTTACTGCACCTCTTGTACATCTCCATAGCTTGTTTGCTCCCTTAGTTTGTTGTTAGTCCCCTAACTCATCCTTGAGCCTTTCCCTACATCTTCATAATTCAGTCCTCTAAAATTCCACACAGTTATATATGTGTTTATACATGTACCTAACCCCATGCATTTCTCACTCAAGAGCACAAAATATCATGACTTTTAATAACTAAAGTTGTCTTCATCTTGGTATCTGAACCGTTCTATGTTATTTAAGTCTTCCTTCAGAATTCTATCATTTCTGGTAAAGCTTTAATTGATTACATATGCCATTATAGGCATTCAGCCTTCTTTGTAGGCATTCCTGTACCCTTTTAATTTCATTTACTTGTTTGAAAGTTTTGAAAGTGGGATACTTGGTACCCTTATGCTTGGCCAAATGTTGTTCCACTTAAAAATAAATGTGCACACTGCAGCTTACTTGGTGCATGCCTGATGACCTATATGCTAAATGGTAATGCTATGCAACAGAGCCGAGTAATAACAGAAAGGCAAAAGCTTTGTATTCCCAAAGACTCTGCAATGTCCACTAGTTCAATGCAGAAGGGCATCAGCATAAACCACATTGCACTCCTGTTATCATAGCAAGAACACTACTCTTAAAAGTAAATAATTATTGAGCTGCTCCAGAAGTACAAGTTATTTCTCAACTGATCATGCTGGTATGGTTAGCAATGAAGTTAGATGAATAAAGAAAGATTTGGAAAGAAAACAGAAGTGACCTCCTGCATGTGGCAGTGATGTAATCACTGATTTACTGCCTGTTTGCTTTATCACTTGCCCTGAGGGCTGCTTCTCCAACCACAAGATGCCTGCTCACAACACTTAATGTCTGTAACAGTGGTTACAGCTCAAACGTACTAGCGAGCACACATTTTTTTTTTTTTTTGACAGAGGTCAGAACATCTGGAGAAAAAAAGAATGCCTTGAAACTTAAATCTTTCTAGACTTCTAAACCAAATTCTAACATAAATATTTTAGAATTTTCCCAAGTAGTTAAAGTAGATCACTAAACATATGCAGCAATGGAGCAAAACACTGCGGCATCTGTTAGGTAAATTTGGATGTTATTTACTCATTCACAGGAGTTTCACAGGTTAGGAAATTATATTTTTTTATTATTTCTGTTAAGGGAAGGTATATTACTGAAAATGTAAACAGAAGAAAATAATTTTCTATGAATGCATTAGTGAGAAAGAATTCCTTAATCAGTACTCTTGTACAAGAGCAAGTGCACACACACGCACACACACACACACACACACACACACACACACACACACACACACACACACACACACACACACACACACACACACACACACACACACACACACACACACACACACACACACACATGAGTCTTTTTCACACCTGTGAGATTCAAATTACACACACACGGTACACAATAGTAAAGCCACTGTGGATTACCAGAGTCTGATGATTAAAACAAATCAAACATTTTATTTGCATGTAACTCCAGCTGCGTGCTCAAAACAAGTCATAACTGATAGAATATGAACAGTGTCTAAAAACAGGTACATGACAACTTATAACATACTGTAATATCTCACTGCATTTCATTAAAAATTGTGGCAATATAAACATTATTGATTAAAAGGGATTTATGCAAGGTCTTTAAATGCCCTCTTTGGGGGCCAACTCTAAATATATATAGTAACACTGAGATTATTCAACCTGTTCAGTAGCCATGAACTTAATATACCTAATACGTAAAAAGAAACAAGCCTTGATATTATAAAAAAAATCCTGGCATTAAGTTCAATAATATAGCACTGGATATAATTTTAAAAGTGATGTGTCCAGATGCAATAAACAGACTGCCATTAATGAAATGCATGGAATATACTTCTGTAAGAAAAATATTCAATTAAGCAACATATGTGGCCTCATTACTAGTCATGAATGGTCTAAAATGGCATCATGATTACCTAATGGGGATTTGTTAGCTTAGCTATGCCTGATGGCATGTTCAATATCAGTCATGTTTTCCACTCGGACCTCCTAAATGAAATATGTATGTACCTGCATAGAACTTCATCCACCTGTACTGCCTTATTCTGTATGCCAGCCGTAACCTTATACTTGTCTTTAACCCTGACTCTACACATTATATTGCTAAATTACCTTTCCCTAACAGTACTACCACACAAGACAAAAGGACACAAAACATGCTCAGCACCAAATATGCAAAACACTAACTCTATCCCATTTGCCAGCCCACACTCACACCCTGACCCTCAAGCACTCACATCTACACTAACGATTATAACAAGATCATGTGCATTTTCACAAACACCAGTTTTTCAGTCAAGTATTCATTTCCCTGCACACAGCTACTTACCTAATTTGACAATGCATAATTCACACAAACAAGCATTCACTCATTTGTGCAATCACTCTTTTTTGCATCCACACAAATCTGTTAACTAAATGAGATATCAACCATTTGAATGACACGCTAGAAGACAAATTTAGTTCTAACTTTCACTTTCTCACATTGCTACTCCCCCTATCCCTGAAAATTTAGTTCCCCTGAAATTACATCAGAACAAGTCTTAGAATCTTTGTCAGTAGATAAAATTCAATGGGGTCAGATGACATACCAGGCTGTATTCTCATCAATGCCAAGTACACACTATCTGAGACTTTGCTTCAACTGTTCAACCTCAGCTTATCCACAGTGTTTGTGCCTGTTGCCTTGTGAATAACCTCTGTGACTACTCTATACAAGGGTGGCCCACTATAGACCCTGGTAATTATAGGTCCAGCAAGCCACCAGCCCTATATGTGAACCAATAGTACATATCATACCAAAGCTCATTTATGTAGACATAGGCAGCTTAAGTAAGTGATCTAGTACCTACTCAGTTTCATTCTAAGAAGGTTGGGTCCTATCTCCTGAACTCAGTAAATTTCTATAAAAAATATGCATTAGCTATAGACAGTACACATTGTATTCTGCTTTAAGACTTTTGACACTATCCTACATGCTGGTATTACTGAAAAACTAGACAAAAATGATAAAACCCTATATAGTCAAATGGACTGCAAACAGTTTATCAAACAGATCTTAAGTGGTGAAAGTTGCTGGTACTCCCTCTGAATGTAAAATTCTAAATATAAGGATACCAAAGTGATCAATGCTGGACCCTGATTGGCATTTATTTTACAGACCTCCAAGCGAATATCCCTATGTAGTGGTTGACCAAGTTTACTGATGACTACAAGCTACGTATTGTTACCAGTCATCCACTGATACATTAACTTGCTTCAACAAGGCAGACCTATGCACATACCTAGTGTACTGAGAACAACCTCAGTATGAATGCTAAAAAGTTCAACATAGTAGCATTCATCAAACAAATCTGCTCCCAACTCATATGCTATAAATGGTACTATTCCTCAAAGAGATACCATTATAAGATACCAGGGTACTTATGCGGAAAACTTTCGATCATTTTGTCTTATATTTTCCCATAGTCAAGAAATGCTTCTGTCTGACTCGGTTAATTTCTGAGAGAAGATTTTCAAGATCCAAGAAGTTATCTTATCACTACAATTTTCTCTTTTCAGATGCATTGTTGAATACAATGCTCCATTTGGCATGGACAGATAGAAGCATATTACTCATCTGGAAAGGCCCCAGTGATCTTTAATGCAAATAAATTAAATCTTTTAACTATCCTAACAGATTATTACAATTTTCCTTACACTCAATATAGTATTAGTTGCTACAAGAGGACCCATGTATCACTTTTTGAGTGCAAAAAGTCTATTTAACCTACTATTTCTTCTTTAAAACAGAGGATGTGCAGAAACCCATACTAAGGATTTAAATGTAAAGCAAAGTGAATAAAGCTCTCTCTCTCTCTCCAGAGGAACTAATCCCAAATTTGAACATACCCGGACTATGAAATAAATTACAACTACAGGTCAAGCACAATACTACTTTGTCTGCCTTTAGGGCCAGTCTTGGACATGTAGACACAAATTTATACCAGGGTTATTATATACAGCCTAAGCCTTGCATGATTTGGAGAGTGAGCCCTATTAAGGACTGATAAAGGGTGGCAAGATCTTTTAAGTGTGTCTACTTAAAGGTATATGAGGCTCACATCTCATGGTCTCTTTGATTGCTTGCGTAGTATTTTTGCTTTGTTCCTGTTTTCGTAAGAGTGAGAGAGAGAAACAAAAGAAGATATTTAATCATGAGGAAGTAGTAGATGTTCAGAAATGCATTTTGAAAAATAAAGTAAACTTAAACTCAATTTTAGAAATGAGCAGCCATAGGATGCCAAGTGTGACCTGTTGAAGAGGGAAAATGTAATATTATTAACTCTGGGTTTTTTGCATTATGTGTCTGCTGTCACAGTAGTTTTGATATTAAGTTAGGGAACTAACATTGCTAATTGATCTGTCTGCTAGCATTTTTCCAAATGCATCTGCATATAAGAATTTTAGCCTTTTTTTTACATGTGAATATTTATCTATCTATCTATCTATCTATCTATCTATCTATCTATCTATCTATTGATATTTGTTACAGGGTATGTCCAACTGAGTCAAAGGACCTATTTTCAGCAGAGGCCAGGGGAGAAAACTTCCAGATACATTGCAATAAAACAAGCATTGAAACTCCAGAAATATAAGAGAAATTCCAAATACAGACAAAATATACTTCAAAATGCAATGTAAAAATTCAAAGTACAACCAAAGTATATTTCAGCTACACATATTACACATAAACATGCATTTGTATATAGTTTGAGACAGGTTAATAATATATCATGAGACATATAATTTATGGTAGCGATTTTTGAATATGAGACTTGATTAGAGAGTAAGCCGCAGTGGTGCAGCGTTAGCGTTGGCTCACAGGAAGAGGTTCTCCCATTCGATTCTCGGCTGGAGCGCCTTCTGTGTGGAGTCTGCCTGCCCTCCCCATGGTCAAGTGGCATTCAAAAGACATGCATGAATGGGCATGCCTTCATTGAAGGTTGGGCATTGGGCTGGCACCTCAGCACTGTAAAAATCTACTGCCAATCATTAGCAGGCCGGAGTTCTGCTATGGCAACCCCTAACCAGGAAAAGCCGAAAGAAGAAGCGACTTGATTAGACAAGAGTGACCAAGCATTATTGAGAGATAAAATAGGAAGGGGAATAAAGAGAGAAGAAAAAAAATAAATAAAAGAAAATTGAATTAGTAGGTTATAGAGGGTGTGCAAGAGAGAGGAACAATGCACATTAGGTGTTAAAAGAAATCAGTTTATAGGCTGATAATTGAAAGAAAAGGCGATTAGAATAGGTGACAAAAACAGAGAGATATAAAAAAAAAAAGACTTGGCCCTTTGTTTGTAATGAGAGTGAAGAGGTTATAGGGTGATACAAAGTAAGGATAGGTAAAAGAAAAAGAAAAGGAGAAGAAAGAAAAGTGAGATGAGCTATAAAGTTGAAAAATAGCAGAGATTAAATAAGGGTAAAAAAATAAATAAAATAAGTATAAGTAAGGTGGTGAGAAGGGAGAGTGAGTGGTGATGTGAAGGGGGAGTGAAGGGGATGTGAACAGGTAGTGATGGGTGTGAAGGGGTGTAAAGGAGTGGGAAGGGGGAGTGAAGGGAATGTGAAGTGGGAGTAAGGGGCTGTGAAGGGGGAGTGAGGGGATGTCATGGGGAGTAAGTGGATGTGAAGAGGAGTGAGGGGGATGTGTTGAGTGTGAAGGGGGTGTAAGTGGGAGTGAAGGGGGAGTGATGGGAATGTGATGTTGGAGTAAGGGGTTGTGAAGGGGGAGTTAGGGGATGTGATGGGGGAATAAGGGAATGTGAAGAGGAGTGAAGGGATGTGAAAGGGAGTGATGGGATGTGAAGAGAGACTTGGAGAATGTGAAGAGTGAGTGAGGGGATTTGAAGGAGGAATAAAGGGAATGTGAAGGGGAGTGAAGGGGGAGTGAGGGGGTGTGAAGAGAGATTTGGGGAAGTGAAGAAGGAGTGAGGGGATTTGAAGGAGGAATAAAGGGGATGGGAAGGAGAGTGAAGTGGGAGTGAGGGGGTGTGAAGAGAGATTTGGGGGAAGTGAAGAAGGAGTGAGGGGTATGAAGGAGGAATAAGGGGGATGGGAAGGGGAGTGAGGGGGTGTGAAGTGGGAGTAAGGGGATGTGAAGGTGGAGTGGAGGGGGTGTGAAGTGGAGTAAGGGCATGTGAAGATGGAGTGAGGGTGTGTTTAGAGGGAGTGAGGGGGATGTGAAGTGGGAATAAGGGTGTGTGAATGGGAAGTGAGGGAGTTGAGAAAAGGGAGTAAGGGGATGTGAATTATATTTCTACAATTTCTCATTACAGCTTCTATTTCTCTGCCTTTCATTGGTGATTGTCAGCAAAGCTGAGACAAACATTTATGTACATTTATTTCATAGTCTATGTTTCCTAGGGATTATCACCCTGCATGATGTACACATTGGCTTTAAGCATTTATACAGAAATATTTGTTTTAATTAATGGTAAAGCAGCTATAACTGGAAAATATATATGCTGATATTTTAGTCTGTTGGTTAGTACACTTTGCGTGCCCTCATTGGCAACATTTAACAGAAAATGCTATAAAAATTGATAACATATGTACAGTAAATATGTGTATGAAGGCAACTGTTAAATAACCAAGTAATGGAATATCTGCACAAGCTTTGTTAAGGTCACTTGATTAGGTCAGCTTATCACCCTTCTTCATCATTCTGTTTTTCTCTTTAATTTATAAATACTATGTCTCGGTTGTCTTTCATTTGGATGATTTCTTCCCCTGCCAGTTAAAATACTTGGGTATTTTTTTCTTTCTCTTGGTCACTAACTCCCTGATTAAGTCTGACTTCACTTCACTACAAGCCCAGGGTAAGTGGAGAACATTTATAGAAAAGTTCTACTGTTTAGTGAAACTAGCTTAATCATCTAATTACCCTGTATAAAACTCCTTCAGTCTGCTTATCTTAGCAGAGTCACATCCAGCTCCCTGTAAAATTATATTGCTTCATGTGGATATGAATGAATGAAAAGTATAAAACTTTTAAACAAGGACATTTATAAATGCCTCTTTATCAAGGTCACATAGGAACTAAACAAATTACTCTAAAAATAATATTTATGTATTCTGGCATATGAATATATACATAATAACACACATGTCTTTAATAATGTATTTAGGCCAACAAGCCTGACTCCATTAGCTTTAGACATGGTTTTCACTATATCCTTGTCCAGTTAAATGTCAGTGTTCTATTACTTTTTTGCACTGCTTATTTGCATATCTCCCATGATGCCTTGAAAAAAACGATTTTGCACACATCTCTGGACATATGGTTTTGTGCTTTGCCAGTATATTTCTGAATGGTTTCTGTTAAATATCTGCTATGGAACTGCTGATGTTTTAAAAGCTTTGCATGTATTCCAGTAAGAAAAGAAAAATAGCCATATTTTAAAAAATACTATTTTGATCAGAAGGCACAGCAATTCTAATGCCCATTTTTGCATTTTAAATGAGCACAATTAAAGCCAGCATAGTTAATTTGAGCAATGTGTGTAATACAGTGCTTGCAGAAAACAACATCTTGAAGAAATGTAACATATCAGTAAGTACTGACTGTGGAAGATATTGAGAGGCAATATGACAGAAGTAGGCAAACAGCTTCTGAGATGGAATAATGCACAAGATGGTGAAATCTTCTAGATAATTTTATATGCATGGGCATGCTAGCATAGTATAATTGAATGAAATGAAAAAAATAGGATGTGAGGAAGTATCCGTTCAGACAGAACTAAATTGCCAACTGTTTGATATCTGCATTTCACCAAAACATCCATCCCCTGAATGAGGCTTTTGTGGTTAGAGTATTCTTTGTACGAAGATGTACCCAGTTCCAAGTAAAGTTTGTGTTGCATGAGATGTTGACACCCCCACCCCCAACATGGCAGGTAGAGTGAATGTGTAAAAATCCAGGTCTGAAAACTGTGCTGATCCCATTAATTTGATTGACAGAATTTTCAATGGAAATGTTTTTAGGCGGTAGCCATGAAACAAAATATGGATAGGTGATGGCTCAAGAAGATGACAGTTAGATATGTTTACCTGATTCCAAACTGCAAAACACAGATTTAATAGAGAAGCAATAATCATTAGAAGTGACCTATGGATTTTTGAGACTCTGTAGAACAATATACCTGGAAGGAACATATATGCTGAGATATCAGCAAGAATAGGACCGATTATGTCACACCTGAAAAACTAAACAAAGGAGAACACAGAATGCCTAATACATGTCTTTATACATTATTTTGTCATCACAATTTACTCAGGTAATTCATAGCTGAAGATAGATAAGTTTATGAATAATGATGCAGGTAAGGGCTCTGATTCTGGGTAGCAGGAGAAACAATATATGTATGATAAAATGACAAAACTATTTATTATGCATCAGATATTCTTTTGCGTGTGTGTGTATGTTATAAACTGCATTAATATGTTAGAATTTTTAGATCATTCATATGCTGTCTGGCAGCAGTATCTGCTCTTATTACAACTCTTTAACAATAGATGTGAAAGATCTGGTAATTCAGGGAAAAATTCTGAGATTTATCTATTTTCTTGTTTGTTTGATTTCCAATGACAGATTGAAGGATGCATATATTTACCTTTGTAATGCAGTTTGCAGCACCTAGTGTTGAGTTTTACTCATGCATCTGTCATTCACAAAGGACTTAAAATGTAGTTAAAGCTACAGACAAGACAATCTTGTTTTAAATGAGCAGAGTTGATAAGCCAACAAATTTGTTCTTGACAGTATCACTTTTTCATAAACCATTGTAACATTTTTGTAGTTACTGTTATTTCAAACTGTGTATTGATTTCTGAAATATATCCCTCTCATGTCATGACATAAAGCTTCTTTGAACAGAATCTAGTGTGTACAGTATTATTTCATCATTGTATGTAATGGGATGCATTCACAGTACAGTGCGCAATGTACTGGTTCCTAAATGACCACTGATTAATGAGTTTAACCTAGACACAAAATAAAATAAATATTAATTTAAGCAGTATGCCATGCACTTCTGTTTTCTGTGCTTTTATAAGGTGATTAAAAACGTGCTTCCCAGATGGCAGTAAGCAATACCAATTGGGGGGGGGGTGTTTTCAAGCCTGTTTGTTCCTTCTGTAGAGCTGTATAAAAATGTATGAGATTTACAGGCAGACCCACAATATAAAAGGAACTAGCAGGTTCTGTTATCCCAAAGAGGCCCATTTCAAATGAAGTGAACTGAAACAAAAAGCCTTCTGCTGTAGTGAGTAGTGTTCCTGTGTGCTAGCCTGGATCTCATCAACATGCTAAATCTGATATCTCATTATTCCAAGAACAGGACTAAGTAAATCCTCCATATGGAATCCATTAAAGAAAAATTTCATTCAAAAAAAGAAAATAACATTAAGGTGCTCTGAGCACAAGACAAAGTAATTTGTACTGGAGAACGATAAGTCAACAGGACTTTATAGCCGTCAAGTAACAGATGTGCTTCAGTCTGCATACGTATCAGCTTACTGATTCTGGAAGACTAATTCATCACAGGGTACAAGGACTAGAAACCAGCAGTTGCTTTTTTTTTTCATTCAGATCTGCACACTTTGACCGTGGGTGCTGTGTGCCAGTAGATGGCTTAGATATTCTGACTCCTTGGAAAAGTCAAACAGAGATGAGTAAAACACTACTGAATGAGTTTACTTCATTTTCTTTTGACATGGATAACGTACACGTACTAGTATAGATGCAAATGAATATGCTGCTACTGTTTTAGTTTCATTATTTGACATTCGGAATATTTATTTTTTTCATGCCATATCTGTTGGAGGGCTCTTTTGAAGACTGCATTGCTTAGCATAATGGAAAAATAATAACTTCATGTAAAAATATTCACAGAACAGCCTGTGCTAACTTTATAGTCCTAGCAAAAGAACAGAATGATATAAGCTTGTAATTAACAGACGTTTAAGTGCCATTGCAGTTGAGTTATGACTTGCAATAGGGGTTCAGGAGTGGTCCTGAATGTTGAATGGCTACCTATGGTAGAAGGGAAAGAATGCATGCTGTCTGAGCTCGCTCCATGTAAGTTGTTGTGGTCAGGTAGTGGAAGTTTGAGTGTCAGCCAGTAAAAGAGAAACTTCAGTTAATGCTAGTTTCCGCCATCTGGGACACATTGGATGTGAGTTTGGGAATGAGGATGTGAATGTATACAGTAGAATGAACAAAAGTGCAACCATCCTTAGGCATCAGTGCCTGGAAGCCATCTGAATGTCATCATCATCATCATCAATCCCCTTTTTCCCATTTTCTACATGGGGCCAGGGTGTCACATCAACTGTCACCATCTGTCTTTATTCAATGCCACTCACGTATCTTCTTTGACACTCATGTCTGACTGTTGCAGATCTTCTCTCATGCAATCCATCCTCCTCTTTGCTGGATGCCCTAATTTCCTCTTTCCTTCTTATTGCGTGTCCCAAATCTTCTTCACCAGATTGTCTTCTGCTTTTCTGCATATATGCCCAAACCACTGTGATCTGTTCCCCTTGATTGTTTTTTACTTTTTCTGCACTTGGAGCTACTTTGGCTTCTGCTCTTATGTGGTCATTTCTTCATATGTCCCATAGTGTGCATCCTAATACCTGTCTCAGCCACTTCCTCTACATCACTTCTAGCTTCCTCATCTGCTTTGCCTCTACTGCTCAGGTTTCTGTACTATACAGTAGTACACAATTTATTACCCCTTACTTTACAACTTCATTGGTATTCTTCTGTCATACACTACCCCTGACACTCTGTGCCAGTTGGCTACAGACCCTCTGATTCTAGCTTTGACCTCCTCATTCAGATTTCCCTTCTCCTCAACCATCCCTCCCAGATACTTAAAGCTATTAACCTGTATCATTATTTTGCCTTCTATTTCACTTCTGAGCTTCTTCTGATTTCCCCCATTTCTGCCATTACAACTGCCTTATCTGTACTCAATTTCATTCATGTGCCTCCTCATTCAGATTTCCCTTCTCCTCAACCATCCCTCCCAGATACTTAAAGCTATCAACCTGTATCATTATTTTGCCTTCTATTTCACTTTTGCGCTTTTTCTGATTTCCCCCATTTCTGCCATTACAACTGCTTTATCTGTACTCAATTTCATCAATGTGCTTCAGTTTTGCTTTCTATTTCCCCATCATTTGCTGAAGTTCTTGCTCTGAGTCTGCCTGTAATGTTGCATCATCTGCCTTTGTTGATCTGCCCCCAACCACCTGTTTGCTGATGTAGTCCATCACCAGTATGAACAGCAGTGAGCTCAGAGTTGAACCTCGATTTACACCCATTCCCTTTGAGTAACAGCCCTTCTCTGAGACTGAACATTGTTCGCACTTGAGTTAGTGTGTCCTTTTGCATAGCCTGTATTAATTTTACCTATTTTTCTGGGAATAGAAACCACTGTAGGACTGCCCAAAGTCTGCTTTCTTGGGACATTGTCATATGCTTACTGCAAGTATATGAAGCCATTTAATGTGTTCATTAGAAAGTCAGCCAAATTCCTGTCCACATCTGGACAATGCTGCAAATCTCAGGTAGACTTTATAGCCAGCGAAAGCCCACTGACCCTCATGCAGGGGCTGTGAATGATGTCATTACTGCTACTATTAGAGCAATAATACATGTTACATTGCTGTGGTTTGAGAACCAATGGTACTGGAGGTGTAACTCTGAAGATGTTTGCTTATGTCTGATCACTAAATTGTACCATGCTACCTATCCTGAATATTCACACTGACAGTCACACTACCTAAAAAGTGTCAAATGGGAACTTTATATGGTATGTCTGTTGGCAAGATTAAATTATTTATTTCCCAGATCTTCATTACAGGTCCCTTTGATCCTACAATTCCCACAGGCCCTTCCTTGACCTCCTTTTAGTTAGTTTGTCAACCAGATGAGAAAACTGGTCCCATGATCCTTTTTAGTCACTTGCTGGGCCAAAAGGTAAAGACAAATACATAGAAAAATTTAAAATCAAATGCAACAATTAATACGGCAATAAATGAAAAATGTTTATGAAACAAAAATAGCACTAAACTAAAAATAAAATATTATATAAAAAACTGTAAATTGAACAGTAAAACAGAATTCAATATATTTAAAGGAATATAAAGAAACATTTCTATTCACCGATAGAGGGAGAACAGTTGGCATAGCGTACTTTGTATAATACTATAAACATATTACCTAATGATATAAAATTTAACAAAATTCAAACTTTAGGAAAAGACATTGAAGAGATAAGTGAATAATAAAAGTGGCTGGTAAAATACATATTAATAAAACTGGAATACTCAGAATGTTTTTGAAGATATACTTTGAATTGTTTTTACAAGTAGTATAAGTTGATAATTTGTACACTGTTGTCTAGAGGAGAGTTAAAAGATGCAGGGGCTACTTTTCAAAATATGTTTTCTCCAACTGATAACTGAAAATGAGACCTAATAAGTTACATAGAATTATGTTTTCAAAGAGTGTGACAAGAATGTGTTTGCAGTTTGTTTTAAAAGAGTGTTGCAATAGAATTCATGAATAAGCTTAAAGATTATTGAATTTTTCTTGCAGTAATAGGGAGACAGTTACATTGTTATAGTGAAAAGCAATGAAGTTCATTATTATGGGCCAGGTGGATAAACATGACTATTTTATTTGCTGTCCTCTGCAAAATGGAAATGTTAAAAGAAGACTTGACTGTGACAATTTGGATTGTTTGTAATGCGGGGATAACATCTTTAAGTGTGATGGCCCTTCTGTCACCTTCAGTAAGAAACTTAAAGATCTTATAGGTAACTTTTAAATGGTTTTATACTTCATGAGATTCTTAGTCATTATGAGTTTTAAAAGAGAGTGCCTGGTCAAAAAGTATACAGAGTTATCTTTGTTCAGTGACAATGGCAAACTTAGATCTAAGACCTAAGGTTGGAGGGATTTTTTTTGTTCAGTCCCAAGTAGGATACTGTTAGATTTTGGATGTTAAATTCAAATTTGCATTCTTTACATCTGTTCCATGGTATGACGAGATCAGTTTGGAGTCCATATTCCAATGTTAGAAGGAGTTTATTGGAAGTGGTTAAGATTATATTGTCTGTGTAAAATAAAAGGCTTGTTCCTTTGCAACTCATGCCGCCTATCCCAACTTCCTCCAATTCATACTAAGAATACCTCAGAGTCTGTACTATACCTCAGATTTGAAGTTACTATAGCTAATTGTACATCTAAATTCAAGATGCAAAACTTCTAAATTGTATCAGCTAATACAGTTCACAAGCTCAACCCTGAATTATCCATTTAGAAAACATCAAACAACACTAGAAAATAAGCATTTTTTTTCCATTAGGACATAGTCCCACTGCAGTCCCCTTTACTCCCTGATGTAGGAGAGCTATGTCAGAACCTTTTTGCTTTTGTAAAGCAGTTTCTGTTAAAAGAGAAGGATTTCTGAACTTCCAAGTTGGCTGCACAATGGCCAACAGCTTAACTTCAACTCTCCCATTTATAAAAACTGAATTATAAGGGCAAGGAACTCTAACACTTTTAATAAATCAATTTACTGGCTAGTATGTATACTGTTTGGATGGCAGCAAAGAAGAAACTTAGAGATCCTGAAAGAAAATCAACTAGAAAAGATTATGAGAAAAATACTCCCCCGGATTCATGAAGCCTGCGCCAGGCACAGGCGTAGCGTATGCAGGACAATGCCAAATATGTCCGCTGAGCGATTCAGGTACGAACCAACTCCACATGCACTACCGGCATATGCCAGATCTATGCAGCCCTTGGCATAGGTATGCAAATCACCCCATGTGCAGTGGCGCACCATGCTAATGAAGGCATACAGCGATTCACAAAGTGGTGCAGGCGTAGCGCAAGCCCATGGAAATGTAAACCAAAAAACATTGCTTACATTTTCCCAAACAGAACATCGGAATTATGGAAGCGGACCAGACTCATGTATTACAAAGTTAACATATGCCAATGGCGAAATACACAGCCAATGGCACAAGAAAAGATGTACAACACCTAAGAAACAACATTTAATGTCATGTCCACAGTAACGCACAGTACAACTGCAGGGCATGTGTGTGCAAACAGGAATACAAAGGAAATATATACAAATGTCATAAAACCGCAATGAAAGACAAATCAGGATTGCACCATAATATGCAATGGTAGGCATGGCACACCACAAGCAAGGTGTAAGGGTTGCCAAGGGCCTGCAACAGTGTTCAGTGCTGTAACTATAAATTAGTAGTCAATGCCATGCAAATGAGGCAGGTAATACTGAATTGCAAACGTCCCGCCGGATTAAGGATGTATCTGACAGCACAGCGCTATAACACCGAGGAGTTTATCAGAGGTGACACATGACATCAGCAGAGGGGTGTGCCACTGTATCAGTAAGCACATTGGAGCAATGCAAATCTGGCCTGGCCATTGCTAAGCAAAGCTGCAGGACAGGGGTGGGGAGGAAGGTATATAACCGTTTAGCTGAGAGCACACATGGTGCCCGAAAGCGCATGTGTACGGGGATGAAATTGTGCCCGAAACCTGGTAAGTGGATGCACGCACCACGAACAATAGCACAAACAGGAAGGTCAGGGGAAGAAAAGAAGGAAATGCCGAAGCAGGGTAATTAGCGTACTAATGAGCAATTAACACCAATCAACTCATGGCAGCCAATCGATGGCAGTAGACAAGCCTGCATGCAGAAACCTGCAAAACAGGATAGGGGAGGCATAGGATTGCAAAGAAAGGAGGGGAGGACTTGGAATGCAAAGATAGGAGAACTGTCATAGCAGAGCAAAGCAAACCCACAGTAGATCAGCAATAGCACACATTACGCAAGATAAGCCAGGTCTAGGAAAGTACAAATGAAAGCAGGCAGCTGGATGCATGCCAGCAAATGGTAGGTGTAACGTGCACAAATGTAAATGGAAGGGCAGGAGGTAATTCACAGCATCCAAATGTAATGCAACACCAAAGGCAGCACAATAGTGGTTCCGTTAATAAAACACAGAAGATACCCTGTAGCCATGATCATACATACACACCCTATGACATCATCAGTGTTCACAGCAAAACAGTATAAAGTGTGAAAGCACCCAGCACACACCTGTGTATTCCCAAACACCGCACCATAGGTGTAAACAGATGGGGAACTTTTAAAATCTACATGTTGGGAGCTGCCATAGCTGTGATTCATCAGCATGTGTTACAGACCGATGCTGTTGTGGAGGATGATGCCGACAACGACCGTAGGCCTCAGAGGTGGAGAAGAGTGGTCAGACCAAGGGTAACCTACCAGGGGCTACATGATCTGGAGATATTAGAGCATTACAGGGTGGACAGGGACATCTTACAGAAAATAGTAGAGCTGTGCCGGCCACGCCTGAGAACCAGAAACAACAGAGGGGAACCCATCCCAGTGGGCACAAAGGTATGTGTAAGCTTGTGAATACTAGCCACAGGTACATTTCAAAGGCCAGCTGGAGATATAATGGGGATCTCACAGGCATCGGCATCCAGGGTACTACACCAGTTCCTGGATGCCATGTTACCACATGCCAATGAGCATATATACTTCCCCCGAACTCAGGAGGAGTTGGCCAGCAATATGTGTCACTTCCACCGTGTGGCAAACTACCTGGAGGTACTGGGTTCGATAGACTGCACGCACATACAAATCAAGTTACCACCCAGTGAGTATGGTAGACGCTACATAAACCACAAGGGATTCCACTCCATCAACTGCCAGGTCATGTGCAATGCCCAGGGCATTATCATGGATGTGTGTGCTGGCAGCCCTGGAAGATACCAGGAAACCCATATCTGGTATGCCTCACAGCAGTATCAGGTATTTGTCAGGGGGGACATCCCACAAGGCCACCTTGTGGGGGATGCTGGCTATGCACTGGAGCCATGGATGATGACCCCCATCAGAAATGCACACACACCAATGCAAGAATGCCATAATAAGGCACATGCACAAACCAGAATCATTACAGAGCGTGTGTTCAGGATGCTGAAATCACGGTTCCGGTGCTTGGACACATCTGGTGGAGTCTTTCAGTACTCTCCAGGCACGTGTGCCCACATCTTCATAGTATGTGCCATGCTACATAATATGATCCTGCGGAAACAGCTGCAGCAGGGTCAAAATGGGGGAGGGCCTCACAGCCCACCGCAGTTGCCAAGGCCAACACAGGTAAGGAGGGATCCAGACCATGGACACACTGTGCCAGCCCCAGTAGGCAGATGGAGGCATGCCCAATATGCCAAAGAGGGAACGTATAGCACATACCTTGACAGTGTAGGCTCCCACGGACTGACACCCCTCCCCACATGAACACACAGTAACATGGATGGCACACAAACATGACTACCTGTAAATTGTGATGTATAGGTGGCCCACTGTGGAATCCTACATAGGAAGCCCTCAAACATTGTACATGCAACAGCCATTGGAACACGGAAATGTCAATACCTGAACAGTAGATGCACCTATCAGCATCTGTCGGTGCTGTGTGTATAGGTTCTCAGGTACATCGGTAGGTACACGCCTGATTGTCAGAGGCAAAACACCAAATGGGGCAAACAGTGACTCTCGTCACCACAATATCGACTAAGCAACTGTCGCTTACTGGAGCAGAGGCAATCACGGGAGCACATGTGTGTAAGCACTGTCCTACACACACTCATCACGGATTACCCGCTGCGTTACTGAGGGGCTCCACAAAATGTAATCATGGATGTTGTGTCAAGGCAGGGGATGTACCCATGACAGGCATTCATCACCCTGGCATGCTGCATCCACGGTCGTATGAAGGTGTAGCAAATTATCGGGAGTAGCTAATTGTGATATACATACACAATGCCGGAGTACAGCCAGTAAACATCACATGGACATACCATTAACTGGACTCATCAATTTGTAAACTAACGGAGTTATCCATGTGAGTGTAGTGGGGAGTAACTGCTGTAGTGTACTGCACATACAAAATGACATAATTCGTGTACAACCCCCAGATGTCCAAGTGGTACATGCAGTGACTGTCGAGCATGTTCCCGGTCCCAAGTCCCGCAAGGGATGTAACGTAATCCTGACAGCAAGGGTAATGCATTCCAGATGCAGGTCATCAGAATATGTGTATCACACGTTAGCGGGAATAAGCATTGCCCACAGCTGGTAAGCGGTGTTTAAATATGACTATACGGATATGCGCAAAACAGGGCTAAGCGTCACCGACCACTGGGCAGATCACGGTCAATGATGTACAGAACAGGTGAAACCAGCATTAGTCACCCTTGAACAAATAGCACCTGCTCTGAAGGGTAAAACGACCACTGCCAGGAGTGGAACAGGCATTCATGTATACAGTCTCCCAACACTATTGCTAGGCAAGATGTACGTATGGTAGGGTTGCCACAGTTCAAATGACCAATGTGGGACATACGCCAGATGTCTGCAGGATGACACATACACCCAGCCAGTACGAAAACCAGAACATCAGTGTTTTGCATGGATAAAAAGCTTATTCTAGTAATGGTCGCAGGTATGTGTTCCGTGTCCTGTAACACGTAGGTGGGTCAGATACAGAATAAGTGTTTTATGCAACTATGACATAAACTATAGAGAATATGTTTGTCCCAAAGTCGCAGGACATTTGCTATGTTCACAAATATTTCGCAGGACACAACTGCACAAAGAGGGTCTGTCCCTCACAAAGTGGGATGGGAGGTAATCTTAACCTATGGCAGGTGTGTAATGTGACAGGTACAGACACAAACGTGCGGAGTCTAGGAAACACAATATACACTGACAAACACACAATGAAAGGCGTAGCATGCCTGTAATTACCCCTGTCCGAGATATATGTATACATACATATATATATATATATATATATATATATATATATATATATATATATATATATAATACAGATAGAAAGGGCGATAGTGTGATATATGTCGATATACAAGGGGTCACTGACATCTGCAAATGTATAGATAGGTCGACGACATTCAAAACACATTTGAGGTACAAATAAACAGGATACTGCCAACTATGGAACGTGTCACACACCGACACGCGTAACCAGGAGGCTGAAAGACAGAAAGAACACAGTACTGGAACAGTAGAACTGCAAGCAATATGATGATAGTAAGGACATGTAGTCACCGCTGGCGGCGGTGTGGTCCACGTAGGTACCGTGTACAACTGTGGTTGTGAGTGATGTAGCCTGTGTATGTTTGTGTTGAGGGTGCCATGTGTGTTCCTGTGTGACTAAAGTGTGTGTGCGTCCACATCATGTGTCTGTAGGTGGCAACTCGGAGGTAGATGATTACAGTAGGTGCGGGTATAGCTAGCCGTAGGCATGCGGTAAACACCTGTCCCACATTGGGAGGGACAGCCACCCCTGGGCAGGTGTGTCCTGACATGAAACATTACAAAGGGCAACTGTCTGAGAGTTTAGGACATTAGTATGTCCCAAATATTATGCAATAGTTGCAGGAAATACTCATGCCTATATGCAAGAAATGGAAATGTTACATGCAAACTGATAAGTAGTTAAGGACCAAGAACAATTGGTACGTAATGAGGATAAAAGTATGTGCGATCCTGTGTACTGACCGTGGCCATATGTCAGCCTGTAAACACCACTGTATGACCTGCAAGTGTCCAACTATGGCCATATGAAAAGGTGGCAAGCCATGTGACAGAAGGTCTGACACCAACACCACTGCAATGACTGCAAATATCTGGGACAGACATACATGGGATAGCGGTCATTTACAAATATCCCTGCACATACCGCCGTACATCCGGAGGTATGGAAGTATCAACCTCACCTGCATACCATATAGAAACCAATTAACAACGGCCCAAAGTAAATTCCCATAACAGAAGTCTATTAAGTGATAGCACTGTAATTAGGAAAGGGGCCCACACACATATATATGGACTACGTAGAAATGCAAGCCCCACAAAACCGTATATGATACATACACCCGCCTACATCCCCCACACTGGAAACAATAGCAATACAGACCGTAACCACAGCCCAAACATCTAGTTAGTCAATTACACCTGCTGAACTGTTAACATACCTTGTGAGAGACACATTTAAAGGCACCATGCAAAATTGTATCCATCGTATAAAGGAACAAACGGCGATGTTACAGGTGTTTGCAATAGTCCTTTATCAGACGGGTGGGATGACAAGTACAGTCACAGGTAGAACCACATACTCAAGCCATCACACACAATCCACGGGGGACATGACTCCAAAATAGACTTGGATCTACACATAGCAGCTGCAATTACACACAACAAAACACAATACAGGCCGTCTCCCCGAAGGCAGGGCAAATGGCCAATGCCCAAGTGGAGAATTCAATTATACCACACTGTTGCTGCGTAATTGGTGAATGGAGTAGCTGCACAGCTGAAGTGCACGTAATTAGTCACACTGGACCACCAATTGGTGGCAGTAAACCACATGTTGCAGGTATAGATGTATATAAGGATGACTTGCCAGATATGCAAACTGTATGCTCATACTGTAAAATAGTTGAAAGAGTGATACAGAAGACCGAGATAGAGACGAAACACCAGAACGATATCAAGGTATTTAGAACACTAACTGCATGTATAGTATGTTCTGTATTAAGATATGTCAGTGTATGCATAGCCTGGTTTGCAGTAATTAAAAATGTCCGCCATGCATAAAGTGAGGAATGGTATTTATGATGTGATGTCTTGCTGATCGTACTAATGCTTGTAGAAGATGTGCATCCAGCAGTGGGCCACAAGGTAAACAGCACAGACACCACAAGGGATGCAACATGATGGCTTTAAACAGAACAATGTCATACAACCCACTGTCAGTGGCAGGGTATGTCCAATAAGTACGTGCCATAGCAGGGGATAGTATATGTAGATATACTGTAACAGTTTGCATGTGTATGGGCATATAACGTCAATGGCATGTCTAAGGTGGACCCTCTGTGCAAGTATGCTTTGAATTATGGGATATCATGTAAAACATGTGTAATGTATAGTACAGTAGATTGATATGTCAGATATGTTACACAGGAGAAGAGGCATATGATGCATAACAAAGGTATCGTATAGTGATGTGTGTAGTATGTAATTAATATATGTATAAACAGTTATGATGAAATAAATAATGTAATCCACTCTGTGCATTTGCAAAGGATGCAAACATTACTCCCATACTAGAATAGCAGAAGAGATGTGACAGACAAACATGAACATGATTGGCGTGTACAATAACAGGATACATATGGCCTATAGTCACGGGGCATTGTAATAGCGTGACAGCTAATCTAACTGGAAGGACTATACCAGTAACTATGCACAAAGGACATGTAATAGCTCCACAGGTTCATAGTGGGGTACCATGCAGTCTGGCAAGTCTATGTGTAACAACAACTACAGTGTGCACACCAATGGCACCTCTTTAGGGTAGTGTCCTGTGAACAGAAGAGCCATGTGTAACCTGCATCTCTGCACAGTACAGCCACTGCAGTGATCCCTGGCGTACATGTGTCCACCATCCACCAAGCGAGGTATTACATGAACACTGCTACTGACTGTCCATGCGTGATGTACATAGGAATCATGCCCCAAAGCATGGTGAGTGTCCGGTCTGGGAATGCAGCCCCCAAGCACATGCCACACACTGTCGCGTTTGTGCACATATCCATGAGCATCATGCTCATAGTGGCTGTTGTGTATGTTGTGTATGCGGAGTATATCCATTAGCATATTTGCAGACATGGGCCCTGTCTTTGCAGCAGAGGTCACCCCTGAGTATGTAGTCCGCAAATGTGTACAGACGTGGTGTCTTACATAAGCTGCAAACTTTAACAGTCGTAGCTCAATAAACGTCATGGCGTTTTAATGTTGAGTTATGTAAAGCTGTTGTGAAAGGTACACCCTAAGTGGGGTTTTGTACCCATGGATGTGTGTATAAGTCCAGTGTTCAGAGGTACAATGGGTGCCTATGTACCAGCTACACACCCAGTACAGAAATGTGTGGACACGTAGAAGGATATCCACGCCACAGTGGCAATGTGGTAATCACAGGAGTGTGTGCGACATAAATGTGTCTTACAAACACGTACAATGCGACATGTATGTAGGGGACAAACACCTATGTGATAACCAGTGGGTGGATGGTGTACTGCAAAGGTGATGTTCATACCAAGTGTCATGCAGGTAGAGGCCATGATGTTCATATCGGTGTCCGTCACAGTGACACCCATATGGATGGGGTCTGCATCAGCTGGTGGAGCAACAACGGTGCTGGGTATGCAGTGGTCTGTAAAGCTAGGCAGGGAAGTCCCCTCAGTGCTAGCCTGCACCTCAGGGAAGCATATACTGAACATGAGGGCCCCATGACTGAGGACTGTGGTATGCCAAGTGTAACTGGAATGCAGTATGTGATATGGTGTGCCACCCTCAGTGTGTGTGTCCCGTCCATTAGCCACTTTGCATAACATCCGGAGACATATGTTGTGATGTTCAGGTGGATGTGTATGTTGTCAATACCAGAATGGAGAATGGTGCTGAATGGCAGCGAGAGGACAATGCAGGCCGTGTGGACCCCAGTGTTGTCATCAGCTACCCTGGCAACTGTATGAAAGGTGTTCAACAGGTGTAGGAGGCATGCTGTGGCCCCAACAAGACCAACCCAGCTGGCATCAAAGGACTGGAGCACAACAAAGACTCAGCGAATGATGTCCATGATGATGTGCCCTATAGCTGTGCATAACAGTCCAGTGAGGTGTGTAGGGCAATAGTGCCAGTCATGCATTGTGGCGCCACCTGTGTTGAGTGTTACTGTCGCTGTGTGCCAGTCAGGGGCCACAATGTCTGGTACAAGGCTATTACTGAATATGGTGTCCCAGTGGGGAGACATGCTGTTCAGAGGTCTGTAGACATCACAGCCTGGGATATTGTAGGGTGACAAGGGGCCTGTGTCCTAGGACATATAGAGTGCAGGTCAGTACTGTGTAGGTGTGACTGCAGGTACACCGCAATGTTCCTGCAAGGAATGTGGCCCTGCAGGGAGTGAGAGGGTGTAATGTTAGCATTGAAGCCATCAGACAGCATGTTGCCAACATCACCTGTTACTGTCATGTTCCAGAGTGACAGTTGTATGTGTGAGCAGATGTGGGTACTGCATACGACTACTGACATACCACCATAATGCCTTGTGATACATCTCAGAATGTGTTGCAGTAATGTGTACGTAGCTAGTTATGGAGTATGTGATGAGGGATCCAGTGGCCCTACCAAGGCTGACCAGTGAGTTACCCCACCCATGGGAATGTACACTACTGTGTAACAGCTCCCGCCTGTTGTTGTAAAGTATGTCCATGGGACCGCACCCTCAGAGTGTCGTCTGTAATCTGGTGTGTACCATCATGGCTCTGTGTGGAATAGCATGAACCATATTGTCGTGTACATGCTAATGAAGTGCACTGGGGTATGTCTCAGCATTTGCATGTGCATTGTCCACCTGCACGTGTGTCACGACAACAACTACCACTGTCATACGACATCTGAAGCTGGTGTTGTAGTACTCATCTACTGTGTATGCCGTGAAGTGTGTGGTGCCGGTATGTGGCTAACGAGGGTGAGTAGCATATGTTTGGATTCCACCAATGAGGGTATAACCCCAGGTGTGGAACAGCAGTCACATGTTGGTAGTGTCCATGTCAAGGATACTGTTGGTCTTGGAGGTGGTGTATGGGTCGAACCAGCCGAGCGGAGGTTATGACTCATGCACAGTGTACTCCTAATGTGTCGGTACATGTGCAGCTATCACAGTTAAGTGTGGATTACTGTCAGTCTCACATTAGTAGCAGCAGTAGTTCCGGACACAGTTATATGCACATGGAGCACCTGAGATGCATTGTGCTAAGTAACCAGCTGGGATGTGTGTACAACATAGTGGAATATGGGGACACCTCAGCCATGGGTGTGCCAGTCCAGGTACGTGCCTGAGTGGTACGGTCTGTCTATAACCAGTCATTGCAGGTGTGCTCTGCAGAGCCAAGAGGCAGGTCCCAGTCACTGCAGAGATACTGAAGTGGTGCAGTATCAGGTGTGCCTTGCCTGTGTGCGTCACAGAGGATGATGTCAAGCATTGTGTGACATGACCACATGCTTCGCTAGCCAGTTCCCATTCTGGTGGTGACTGTTATTGAACACTGTGCAAGACAGGCAGTATAAAAGCAGCAAGAGTCCAACATGTGATCCGTACTCCCAGGGCTGACAGGTGCAGGTCAGCTGTACCACAGCACCATGTTGTTTGACCGGGTCTGTCAAAGTGGACGTATACTAGATGCCTGTGGAATGACAGCAGAAGCATGGACAGCTGTTGGGAGTGACACAGTCATTCATAATACAGTGGTAACAGGTCCGGATGACCGCAAAATGCTTCCCAGGGCTTGGACCACACCATCAGGGCTACAACACTGGTGGGCTATTGCATGTCCCTGCACACGTAGTGTGTGCCCTGAGATACAACTTCAGTCACACAAACATGGAAGATGAGTCACATCGTACCTGCTGAGTTGTGGCATGTGTGCATAGGTTATGTTGCAGAACCAGTTACTTGACAGCAGGATGTAAGTGACTATCGCCTTGTGTAGCCTGCTGAGTGGAACAGCAGTGTGACTGCCGACAGTCACCTAAGACAGGTGTGTTGTGCATGTTATGACACCCTATTGGCTGTATTTGATGGGCACATATGTCTGTGGGCTATAGGTTGGTGTGGTTGTGTTTGGCGATGTGGGCTGTCACTGGTGCCCACACAGAGTATGGAGGGGTACTGTACAAGGTGTCTCTGTATGTGTGGCCTGTGGTGGGGATCATGTGGGACTATGTGATGTATGGGGTGCATTGCCAATGTTGCACATCCCCACATGACTGTCAGGTGCAGTCAGGGTTGGTGACAGTATAACCCCCAGCAGGGCTGCATATTTGCATGCCCCACAGGCTGTACTGTTGTATGTTGGGAGGTGTGCATTGATTGTGTACATGAGAATAGCTCTATTGCCACATGTACAACATAGTCATCATAGTGACAGGCAATAGCACTGGTACGTGCCAGTTGGACATGCCTGTATATAAGTGGTACGTGCCAGGTGGACACGCCGTATAAACCACCATGTCTCACGAGGTATGTGAGTGATGTGTGTACGACAGCTGTTGTACAGTTAGCAAGCTGGAAATGTATGGACAGACAGTGTTCCTGTGAGGACTGGTGTGAAATGTGTGCTAAACTAAGCAGTAGCTCATAACGTGCCAAGAAGCTCTGAACAAGTGCTGAGCATGCCCATACATTACAGATAGGGTGTTGGATAATATCAACCCACAAGTGTTGACAACAGTCATGATTGGTGGCACCGCATCAGAACACTGCCGGGTATGGTCTGAAAGTCCATGAACCATTATCAATGTAGATGTTAGCAGTACAGATGTACTAGACAGTACGGATGTTTGGCTACAAATGCCTTTGTATGTCAGAGGAGTGTTCTACTAATGGCCTGTTGACAGACTCACAACTACTAAACGTGCTGCAGTGACATGTGCATATCACACGGTGTCAGCTACAGTAAACCATGGTTAATGTGTTGTACCCCACCCGCATTGTAGCCCATACCACACAGACAAATGTCAGCCATCTGTGTATGTGAGGATGTGAATGGCCATGACCTATGGGCAATAGTTGTCACAGTGTTGCGAACAACATGCAGAATGGGCTGTGTGTGTGATGTGTGTGACATAATGTGCACATTCTGGTGGATGATATCAGCAATGACACCACTAGGGGAATACCCCCGTACCCATTAAGAAACACGTAGGCTGTGGTCAACAGTATGGACATTGTGTTAGGGATGGTGTAGTGTAGTACACCTCCCTGAGCTGGAGACATCTCCCTGGCCCTTTAGGTAGTCATCCAAGGTACCCATGACATGACAGGGTGGTATCCATGAGCACGGAGATCATTGGACAGGCATACACAGCACCCGTGTGACCAATATTGGAATACACATCACCCTCCAGGGGTAGGGCCCATGCGTGGATGGCCGATACCAGCCTCCACAATTCTCAACTCCAGTATGCAGCATGCTATCCACCTTGCATACAGACATATGCCACAATATGCTGTTAGAC
This sequence comes from Protopterus annectens, assembly GCF_019279795.1. Lineage (NCBI taxonomy): Eukaryota > Metazoa > Chordata > Ceratodontiformes > Protopteridae > Protopterus > Protopterus annectens. Next base: position 193,212,068 of record NC_056725.1, on the reverse strand, counting down.
ATGCTACATGTCCATAGCCTGATCTGAAAGACATACGTCATGGACAACCACCATCCAATGACTAGGATAGCCACATGCTGGACAGATCCCTGTGCCATACCTGTGACATACTCCCACCATACCATGCAGCCCTGTCCACATAGCTGCACATATCATCCCTGTCATACATGGTGTGATGGCCGTATGGTAGATGTAGTATCAACTATCTGGATCAGTAATTTGTCAATGATGCCCCTCGCAGTGGCGTAATGGGTGTCAGATACAGCTAGGAAACCCAGCCCGTACATGCTATAGCCGATAACCTTACCTGCAAATGACGTCCGACTAGCCATTGTCCCATGTCTATCACATGTGCAACACAGGCGATCTGTGGCAGGATGTTGAACAGCTGTACAGTGCAGTGTAGATGTCTATGGCAAAACAGATGCATGTACAGGTTTCCATGCATACTTGGTGCATTGTCACTGCCCAAGTCTAGTAAGGCTGTGTCTGTGTTGATATGTGACATATCCACAGCATCAAGGTCAACAGCATTACCGTGGATACATCAGGCATGTGTAGATAGGTAAGAACACCAGTGCAGGCAAACAGACATGCCCACATGGAGACAGACGTCACATGCAGTAGGAACACTAATGAGGTGACGCACATATATGGGGATGATATCCAATGCATACTGGGTGTTACATGTGTGTGACACATACATGCCAGTTGTGTTAGTGTCATGTTGATTTACAAAGATAACTGTGCAGATGTACTAGAAATGTATGTGCAGCAGTATCACTGTACATGTCTGTAAATATGACCTGTCACCTTCATCATGTCTTACAGATAATGACGTGTACACACCTACCAGCATACAGCTGTCAGGAGGATGATGTCGTAATCCTGTACCTCCATGAGAACTATGAGGTGTTATTTAGTCATGTGCCACAGCATGCACAGCAGCGGGATGACCTGTGGCAGGATCTTCACAGGAGGGTCAACGAATTGGGTGGCCACAACCGCACCTACCAGCAGGTGCACATACACTGCATGGACTTGATACGTCATGCAAAACAGCGTGCCACTGCAATTGCCAGGGAACAAGGTGGAACAGGTGGTGGGCCACCAACCCAGCCTCCACTCACACACACCGAGGCGCTATTGGCCAGTCTGGGAACACCCTCGGAACAGCCCCCACAAACACTAGCTGCCATCGTGGAGGTGGGTGTCTCCCAACCAATGAGCCTGGATTTGCTTGGTAAGTCAGTACTGAACATATGGCCAGTATATCCCAGGAACGTGCATGTGTCAGTGTACATCATGTAATGTAACAACATATGCAAGGTATGTGGACACACATGCTTTATGCCACCCTGTGTATGCATCATACCTCTGAACTGTACAGGCATTTGCAGGATGTCCAGATGTCTGCCTCATATTGTCGGTGTGTTCCCCTTAATATCTGTCCCTTTCTGACAAATAGCTGAGGAATGGAGTCATTAAACGATGACATACATTTGTGTTTACGACTGCACATTCCGTGTAAAACCCATGTGCATGCAAACCTATTAGTCTAGCAAATTTCTAAGTTAGTAAGAGCAATATGTCACAGTGTCACAGTTGTCTCTATATGTCCCCCACCATAGTAGGCTTTGTCCACATTTATTGTTCTAAGAGGTTGAGAGGTATGGTATGCACACATCTGCTGACTATATGCTATTGTACAGGCGAATGTGTTAACTTGCACTGTGCACCCTGTGGCTGTCATACAGTCATGGATATTGTTCATACTGCTGTGTCACCCTATACAGGTACCTCTGGTGTGCCGCACAGACAAGAGTCCATTGCAGGTGAGACTGTCATCGGTATCAGGCATGTCAAAGCATAGATCTATTCGCCATGTGGCCAGTTAATACATGGATATACAGGTCGCATCACCCATCATCCACACAGGCCACCCATGTGCAATATATACAACTGCAATGATACACAGACATGAAACTACAGTATTTGTCATTGCTACATGTGTGTCCAGCTGTGCATACAATGGTGGAGGTTTTTTACAATGGAGGCATATGTTCTATACAGTTGAACAAAACGTGTGGTACACAAACCAGTACCGCACAGTGAGCAGTGATATAGGCAGACCACAGGCATCACCATTGTGTTATATGCCCCTGCAATGGTTTCACACATTGTGATGTTCCATCCAACATGTCTGAGACACATAGCGTTTTGGTTGCAATACTGTCACAATTTCCCATAACCCATACCCCACATACCACACATACACCTGTTGTCTGCATAGCCCTGTGGATGGTGACATATCCAACATCTATGGGTGTATGTCATATGGGACAACACAGACATGTGTGATAGATGGCCATCACATACATGACCAACACATGTGCACACATGGCCATGGGGGATGGCCAGAGACAAATAGGCACACAGAAAACGGGATGTGGATACACCCTGTCCCACTTTGTCCACACATGGTCCAATTACAGCCATACTAGACCAATTGTACAGGTGATGTGGTACGCTGCATATCCTAAATGCCTGTGCACAGTTAGTGGAGGTGTCAGTGACGTGTACCTCATAAGATGTGTTGAACATGATGTCTGTGTCATAGCATGATGGTAGTCACCTTCACAGATTCCACTGACAGTGACACCAGGCCACAGATACTGTACTTTTCCCCTCCCGCCATAAGACATCACTGTTAGCTGTGCACCTTGTGTGCGTGATACATCAATGTCATGTGTGAAATGGTGACGTGACAGTTCTGCTATGTGTGGACATGGTTGCCAGGCAGCTAACACTCTGTAGTCATCATGCAGGGGTGTCATCTGTATGTCCTCCAGTGACGTGTCACATAACACAGCATGGTTTGGTGTGTATACACCTCAGCATCGTAGGTCACAATCCACAGGTATGTCATGGGTATGCATGCAGTTCTGGATATGCAATGCGTACATAACATGCACTGTTTAGCAATATAGATGCCTCATGATGCCATGCAATGGCACAGTGTCTGTACATCACAATGTACAGCAATGTAGACGGCTCACAGTCCCCTACCATGCCCATGCACATTTGCGCAACATGCATTCTATCTGTAGGGCATATGGACAACACTGCAATGTGATACCCAGTACGATGCTGTACATGTGTCAGGAAACCATTTTGTCAGGCATGCATGCATGTTAATGCACACGTCAGCAGATTACATGTCAAGGTCACGTCAGCCATGTGTACTGTTATCCTGTTCTGGTCCACATGGTGTATCACGGGGATGCATGCATACTACCATGATTGTGTGAATTGCATGGATAATGATATGACACGTGCCTGATGTAGTGTGCATTCCAGGGCGTATGCTTACAAACACTATTGATGTTTGAGCTGCATGCTGTCAGCTGTATCACAAGCATGCTGCATGCCATCTGTCATCTCACATGCATGGTGTGTCAGTGTGTGTATCAGTGTATGTGTGTCAGTGTGTGTGTCAGTGTGTGTGTGTCAGTGTGTGTGTGTGTGTGTGTGTGTGTCCGTGTGTGCCTATTGTAATTTATAGTCTTTCTTTGCATTCACAGGTGATGTAGGTGCATTACCCTCCTGTGGTCCATCTGATAGTGTCCCCACAGATGCTAGCAGTGATGAACATATGCACGAGGTACAGGTCGGGATGTCAGGGGCCGAATCTGTGCCAACGGTTGCCATCCCAGCTATGTCCCCCTATTCCCCACACACAGTTCAGCTGCCAACACATACTGCATCTACAGTGGCCATAGAGGAAGAACAGTCAGCGTTTGTTAGCATCAAACAGGAACGTGTGGTGGCTACAGAAGGTGTGTCTCCACACCATGGTGGCAATATACTGACTGGTTGTGGCTGGTGCTGCTTGTAGGAGGACCTCTGGCAGACATGCACCTGCAGGACATAGTGCAGCAGCTGGGATCACCAGATGCATGTTCCAGACTGTAATGGCGGCACAGGCACGTGCCGAATGGCAGAACAGAGAAGGGCAGAGGCTGCAGAGGGCTGCTATCAGTACCCTAAACAACAACATCCAGGCATTGGCAGGTGCTCAACAGCAGCTTGCTGATGTTCTGGACAGGCGATTGGGTGACATGGTCAGAATCCCAGACCATGGCATGGCAATCAGCGAGCGTGAGCTGTCTGTGCTGGAACATCTGGTAGGGATGAGGCGTAGGACACATGGACATAGAACAGCTACACCACCTAGTGCAGGTCAACGTGAGCATGCCACCTCACATGGCCGCTCCCATAGTGCCGGTAGCAGTAGCAGTGCAGCTGATGCTGCGTTGTCCACACCAGGTCACAGCAGGCCATGTGGATGTGGCCCTGGATGTTCCCGGCGGGGACACGGTTCCAGTGGCCATGTGTCGTTGGACATTAGCCATTCTGTACCTCTGCCTGGTAGTGCCCGTGCAACCCCTGGCAGGCACAGGACACGTGGCCATGTCTGGTCACAGTGAGCTGTACAACCTGGTCTGTACAATCTGGAGCTGTCCATAATACCCTTGTGTAGGCCTCACAAATGATAGAACTGTGTGCACACATACACGCACACAGCAAACACAACTGTAGGGCTCCACAATACCCACATTCATACGGAACAGACATGTCTATTCAAATCACTGGCCCTTACCCACACACATGATGTCATCCATTGGTGCAGCCTATGCCCCTGGCAAACAGTATTACCCTGTGCATATGATGAAGCCTGTGCTGCATTCCTGTCATCCACACCATCGGTGCAGGGATATGCTCAAATGGCCTGATGCACAGGGTGAACAGAATAGTGAGAGGTGTATCTGACATTACTTGTGTATGCATATTGAGGGATGTGTATGTTGCATTGGTTGTGTGTGAATACTGAGTGCAGAGATAGGCTCAAATGGTCTGATGCACAGGGTGAACAGAAAAGTGAGAGGTGTATCTAACATTACTTGTGTATGCATATTGAGGGATGTGTATGTTGCATTGGTCATGTGTGAATACTGAGAGATGTAAGAGGTGTATCTAACATTACTTGTGTATGCATATTGAGGGATGTGTATGTTGCATTGGTCATGTGTGAATACTGAGAAATGTGTATGTGACATCAGTGGTGTACTGTTGACATGCAGCAGTCATACCATGTAGTCCAAGTGCAGCATGCATTGTGATATGTTCACAGTATGTGTCTCGGTTACAACAGTAACAGCATGTTGGTAATGATGCCCTGGTTCCCTCCTATGGTGTACTGGCATGTGCCTATAGGTAGCAGTGTTTGCAGTCCCCCATGTGTAACTGTGGAGTACTCACAGGCACGTATGGCAATATCAGCATGCATAAACGTACCCTCAACCTGACTGTTGGAAAGTCGAACATGAAAGACATGTCTGAATATGACACAGATGTCCACACATATACTGCACCTGAAGCATGTGGTCAGTTGAACAGGCTACAACAGACAGAGATGTGACATACATACCGGGAAACATTACAGGTATGTTGACATGGTGCAGGGGTTGTACACAGAGGTCTGGCCAATGATGACGTTAGAGGTCACCTGATAGCATGAGGCCACACTGTGTAGCAGTAATACCCTGTCACAGTACAGGAACCTGACCACATTCACGGGGTCTAAAGCACTATAACGCACACCCCATAGTGTTGAGGTGTGGACCCTTGCCTATGTGGACATCACCCTCGCAGTACTTTGCACCCACACAACGTGGCACAGAGAAGGGACATGCACAGGTAGCCAGTATAGCTGGGACTGATGGCATCAACAGGGTAGTAGACTGCATCACCATGAGGGGTTAGTGATCCTGTTTCCATTGTATGGTAGCATACACCCTCACACCAAGCACCAGACAGCCATACATACATACATGCATACATACATACACACACACACTGTGACCAGATATGTGTGTACGGATAGCCAATGTGTGTGATGCACCACACCTGCCGATGTCATGCTTTCCACACTGCAGTATGTACAGATCTCTACAACGGTGTACAGGGATGTGTTACAACTGGGACGTAGTCCCTGCCATATGTGGCATGTGTGGTCACACAAGCGGACGCACATGGCAGTGTTGGGAATGATACACCTGCCATATGATGAGCCATTTGATAGACATGCAGCGGTAATGTCCGCAGTATGTGTACCAACGCTATGTCTGGCAATTGTGTGGCTATATGCACACAGGAGGATGTCAGTGTTACAGGTGTCACGTGACATACAGTTGGTAACACCTGACCACTGTGTATGCATTATGTCATCACCGTCAAGTAACAGTGACATAGTGTACTGTTTGCACATGGCATGGTAGGATGGCGTGTGACACACCTGTAAGCCATCCCCAGCACACATACATCTACACAGGTGGATCACCACTTTATGTACACACATCCCTCCATACGTGATGTGCAACCCACCATACTGTCTGTATGTCAACATATACAGGTGTCAATGATGGGGCTGCATTGCGACTGCATGTTGTAGTTAGGCACAGCTGTGTTACGGACATCGGCCACTGCACATGCATGGTTGCTGCATGCACAGTACAGATTGTACACGTGCTTTGGTCCCACATGTGTCTCCTGTAGCCATGTTTGTATGCATTGCTATTGGTGGACATGTGTGTTGCCATACATAACATGTGGACTGTGGTATGATATCACAGGTGTCATGGGTGACTACTACAGGGGAATGTACCCTCCGTCAACATTGCTACCGCCTGTACTGTGAGCATTCAACAGACATGGACCCACCTTCCATTTGCAAGCGTATGATTGCTTAGGCCACTGTTCTGCACGGTAACAGCAAAGGCTAAGCTATGTACATATGTGTTGTGTGTGTGGTCCATGCACACATCCACTACAATCACATGTTTGACATATCCAAGCATGTGTGTTCGTTGGTGTACAGTAACACTCATCTGTCACAGCTGTGTAAGACCCGCGGCCCCTGGTATGTCTTGAGCTGACCTGGTCATGTATAGTGGTATAATTGCAATGCATAGCACCTGTTGGTACCCTGTCAGTACATGTGTATTCTGCGCAGTTGCTGTAGACCTCTGTACAGTCCACTGGTCATGTGTCACATGGTGTTGTGGTAATGTATGGCTGTGTATTGCTGCAGCAATGACATTGTGATGTCTCGAGGGCTACAGTGCAGACTGCGGTGTGTACGTCTGTGATCTGCACCTGTGACAGCTGTGATGGCAGCTGAATGTGTACTGGTCAATGCATGTGTGTGACCGCCCTGTGCATGCGGACAGTTATACCTTACTGTGCCCTTCCGTATTTAGACTCCATCTGCATGCAAGATGGCCCTTTGCAACTGCTAAGTGTGTGAGCATGCCCAGTACGCTGTTGTGTAGATGGACACACATGACAGTCCAAACTGAGCCCTTGCGTGTTGAGACTCCATCTGCATGCAAGACAGCCCTTTGCAACTGCTAAGTGTGTGAGCATGCCCAGTACGCCATTGTGTAGATCGACACGCAGTACAGTCCGAACGGGCGTGTATTACTAAGCGTGTGGCCAAGGCCAGTGACACCTTGTGTCAGTGATGTCCCTCTGTGCATGGGTATGGCCGTTGACGTCCTGTATAGCCATGGTGGTCATCCAGGCAACAGATGTCCATTTTCAACGTCATGATGGATGCTTACCAAGTACACACTGATCGACTATCTTGAAGGGTGTACTGTCTGTGGCTCATCCCTTGTCTATGTCTTGTTGTTGTGGTGCTCCGTAAATCTTACGTTGCCCCGATCACACCACTGTCGTGTGTTTGTCTACGTCTACCGTGGGACAGTAATATGTCTGTATGCTTTCAGACTGATCACTCTCTATACAATCCCTGTCAGCGTCCTTGTCAATGCGGATGATGACATGCGGCTAGAAATATGCCTCTGGGACTGCTGTGTTTAGTAATCCCGGTAGCATGTTCTGTAAATACGTCATGTTGTAGTGTGATAGGGCAGTTAGGTGTTTCTTCAACTCCCAGCCCTGCCAAGTGTGTGTGTGTGTTTGCACACATTCTCCCGTCCGCTGGGGACTCAGTCTTGCTTTTAGATGCCTCACACCACAGATATTTCCTACTGACGTCTTTGCCTTTGCAGATGATGACACACGCCTAGTTGTCCGCCTCTGTGACTGCTGTGTTTAGTAATCTCAGTAGCGCGTTCTGTAAATGCATCATGCTGTAGTGTGATAGGGTAGTTAGGTGTATGTTCGACTCCCAGCCCTGCCAAGTGTGTGTGTGTGTGTGTGTGTGTGTGTGTGTGTGTGTGTGTGTGTGTGTGTGTGTCTGTGTGTGTGTGTGTGTGTGTGTTTGCGCACATACTCCCATCCGTCTGGGGACTCAGTCTTGCTTTTAGATGCCTCACACCACAGATATTTCCTACCGACGTCTTTGCCTTTGCGGATGATGACATGCGCCTATATGTCTGCCTCTGGGACTGCTGTGTTTAGTAATCTTGGTAGCGCGTTCTGTAAATGCGTCATGCTGTAGTGTGATAGGGTAGTTAGGTGTATGTTCTACTCCCAGCCCTGCCACGTGTGTGTGTGTTTCCAGTTGCATGACAACAGTACATTGCTTTTACAGTATTCACTCTCCATAACATCCGTGCGTCGTCTTTGCCTTTGATGCTGCTGTCTGCAGGCTAGACGTATGCTTGTGTGAATCCTGTGATCTACTAATCACGGTAGCGCATTCTGTAACTGTGTAATGCTATCATGTGGTACAGTGTTTACGTTTGTGTTCTGCTCCCAACCCTGCCACGTGTGTTTTGTGTGTGTGTGTGTGTGTGTGTGTGTGTGTGTGTGTGTGTGTGTGTGTGTGTGTGTGTGTGTGTGTATGTATCTACATATATATATATATATATATATCATATATATATATATATATTTATATATTGTATATAGATATGTATGTTGGGATTATCACTCTTGAATGTGCTGCATTATCTGTACGTGATCACCTTGGATATATGTACATCTGATATGGCTCTGTGATAGTGCACATACTGAGTGCTGTAGTGATCTTGGGTTATACTTGCGTAGTGACCGGTTATTGTATTGTTGGGTATTACACGGGCATTGGAAACAATGTTATTACAGCACCTTTGAATGTTCGTATGCACATCTCGGCAACAGTCAGCAGTGGTTATTACATTGGAGTGTGAGTATGGCTCATATCCGTATGTAGTAACTGACAATTCTATGCTACTCAGGTTAACATTACAGACTCACGTTTATCCACAGTTTGTGGTACAGATCCCAGGACTGTATGTGTATACATTGACAGGTGGAGGACTGGGTTGTGTTGGATGCATGGAGGGGTGTCCATGGCCAGTAATGGCGATCTCTACAGCCTGGCAGGTACGGTCTGTGACTGTCCCACAACCTCCTGTATATGGCTGACACATGCTGTACCTGTGTATATGCAGACACACACACTTACCACAAACAGCTACGGCTATCACATACACAAACCCATTGCATCACCATTGGGCCATGCAATAACTGTTGTCCCTCACACACACACACCTACGTGTACATTGGATGGCTCAATTCCAGCTCTGGAAATGTAACACCACACCCTGTGCATATGATGTCACCTGTGCCACCACCTGTGATGTGTAACATTGATGCAGGATCAGACTAACCTGGTGCTGATGCACATGGTGGCTTTATTCCACTGTATTGATGTTAGCATGCTGTTAACACACAGTGTGTTACTTCCAGGTGTATATCAGCAGGCATGATGCATTGCAGCTATGACCATCAATGTAGCATAGTTTACAGCACTGTTAATTCTGATGATGTATTCTCCATCCATGTGCCATTTCACTGATGTGTGTAGTATTGGCAGCATGTGTGTCTGAGTGTGCAGTATGTGTGTGATGTGTGTAGTACACATGTATACATGCTTATAAACACAGACACTGGCATACACGACATTACACGGGCTTCACCATTCATACACTAGCTTACTCTTTCTTCCCCATGCGCACACGGGCTAACACGCATGCACACATGCTTACTCGGGCTTACTGGCGCGCATGGGCACAGACACACTGTGGGCAGGTTTGCAGGTCACATCGGTGGTATCCATGGCGTACACCATCAGTCTCCTAACGTTCCCTAGGATAGCTCATAATACGCCTCTTCCAATGAGTACTGACAGCAAACATGTGGCACTGCTCCGGTGAGATTACAGTGTTTTATACATACACAATCATGTTGTCACCTATCTTCTACTCTAATAGTCCCCTTATCCTACACTACACTGTAGAGGCTTGGCCCATATGGCATGACGTGTTGTGATTTACTATCCTCAGTCTCACTTGCATCACATTGCCTACAAATGCTTCGTTACATCTCTGACAGAGCGCTTCCACACATAACAACCAGCACGCAGTAGCCATGTTGTCTCCAGCTTGCCATTCATCTGCATGGTGTACTAACATCTAACTAAACCTACATTTTGTATGTATATTATACATATTTAACTTGTTTTGAAGTGCAGCATGTTCTCGTGGCGCTACGCTATGCTTCCACACTGGAGATCAGGGGAGGACAACTACTGTTTTATTGATATCCAATGGACAAAGCTGCCACTGGCCTTGGACTTGGACATTGGCATGCTTCTTCGACTGTATTCAAACTGTATTTGCAGCTGTCATTGCTCCGTTTAGCAATGTGCAGAAAGTTAGTCGCCTAACTTCTGGGTACATTTCTGCACATAACTCTGCTCTTGCACGGACAGCTTACTGTTTCATGTATCGCGTAATTACATCATTTGCATAGCTTTCACATACAAATGGGGTATGTTGTAAATCCCAACATTGTCCATGCAATGTTCGTGTTATGGGCAATCTTGCACGCCCCTAGGGGTGTTTGCTGAATAGCCTGGCAGTCATCTTTCCTTGCTGTACTCTCACTCAACTCATACATGACAGAGGCTTCGTGTATCATGGCCTAGGCTTTGCTGTGTGCTATGTCTATTTGTGGTGTATGCATGGCTGTGGGTATGTCCCACTGTCATCATTTGTAAAGGTGACAGCCCTTTAGGTACTTCATGTAGACTGCTGTGTCATTTGACATGTTAGCGCATACCTGCGGCCAATACTGATCTTCCTACTGCAGCGCTTTTCATACCTTCTGAGTTATCTTGCAGTCGATAATGCTGTTTCCTCAGACATGTATCTATTTCTGATCATACCTCTCAACCTCCTAGAGCAAAACATCTGTACAAAGCCTAACATGATGGGGGTACAAATAGGGGCAGGTTTTAAATATTGTTCTTACAAACATAGATAGTTGACAGTATAATAGGTTTTGCATTAGTATGACTTTTCTGAAGGATTTGGGGTCTTAAACTCAAATGTTTGTCATTATTTAATGACTTCAGTTCTCAGGTATTTGCCAGACAGGCACAGATTGTAAGAGGAACACACCAAACATATGAGGCATACATCTGCACATTCTGCGAGACTCTGTACAGTTGCGAGGTATGTTTCTGATACAGGATATCAATTTTCTTATACCAATACACACAATATATGGTGCCATCACAGGCCAGATGCCATTACATTCCTATTGCAGGACACACCCACCCAGAGGGTTATATTCCTCACACAGGCCAACAGGTGCTTATCCACACTAATTATTCTATCATGTACCTTATGTGTACGCCGGTATTTGTGCTTTCCGTCAGTGGCAGAGCTCACGTACGAGTATGGGGGACTGGACACTGTATCAGTGACACTGCATGACACCCTGAGGGACACATGTCTTTTGAGTCTATTAACCTTCCACATTGATTTTTCACAGGGCATACATTGTCATTCACATTTGTGGAAATACATGCTTTTGACTTGTACATGTTTTGTCATTTGTCCTGATGTCTTTCTTCTCACCTGTCCACCTAGTATCACTAGTTCTGTACATTCATTTAGGACAGGTTACCTTCATACCTCTCACCTGTACACATTATGGGTAAATGCCCCGAGGTTTGACCTATGATTCTGTTACATTTGTCATAATAATGTGCCTTTCTGGTAGATTGCTGGCAAGGCATGACGGACTGTGCAGTTAGGTAATAATGACTGACATTTCTATTTCATGATTACTAACTCTCATAACATTCGTATTCCTGACTACGCCATTATTCTATCAACGTTCTGACTTTGTCTGGGGTATGTTTAATATAGTCCCTATTTGTATTTCATGTAATATACCTTAGTTCAGCTGTCTTATTCTGAAAGTTTGGCAGGTATGGTTACCATCTTGGTTGTACGCATGTCCATCCATGATAATCACCTACATGACACTGATATAGGTCCCTACGTCTTCCCCCAATGGTTTACACAATATCCAGTAGATGGGCTGCACCTTTTTGGAGAATATAGGCATGTGCTATACCCACATAGGTATATTGATCACTCCCATGGGGCGTACCTAATAGATCTGTGCCAACCAACACCTAGGCCAATTTCTGCATACCCATGATTCCCATACCTGACACCCCTCCACAGTACCCATTAGACATGTTTAATGTGAGCGATAATAAAGTGTGAGGACACTTCTGAGCACTCCCCACCCTCCGGATATCAGGTCGTACATCATAAATTCTATCGACCCATGTGTTATTACCCTTGCACCTGCTACTGTTGCATGTACAGCTATATCGTAGTTGCAGTTGTGACGTCTTTTGCATCAATGACGGTTCGCACTTCATAGGGGATCAATTTTTGGGGTCCTGCAAAGGACACCTATATTCATGTTTAACGTGTAGAACTTGCAGGCCCTGTCACACTGGTACTTTCCGGGCAATGGTTTGGAAAGCAGCAGTGTATTCACCTTTCACGCATGTCTGTCTGTCTATCCATAATAGCTATACCGTGACCTATTCATGTACGTGTTATATGTACAGGGACACATGTTTGTTGTGTATATATCTATTCATGTATCGTGTGTGTATAGATATATATATGTACATATATACATATGTCTGTACATTCCTCATTTCATAATTTGCTTTTGTTTAAGTCTGTGGATATATGTGTATATATATATATATATATATATATATATATATATATATATATATATATCCATATCATACCTTTCAACTGTAGAGATTTTCGCTGCATGTACAGCTGTTTGCATCTTATCTTTGGTCCATTTTTCATAACCTTGTGTCTATCTGGCAATTTAGTGGCATATCATTAAAGACTGACGTTGGTAAATAATAACAAACATTTCAGGTTACGACTTCATACCCTTCAGAGAATCCATGCTAGTGACACACCTGTTATTCTATCCACTTTCTATGTTTGTTAGGGCAATATCTGGGGATTGTCCCTATTTGTACCAGTTGTTTTCATGGCTTTGTCTGGTTTCGTACTTTACGGGGTTAACAGGTATGAGCCATGTACATAGAACGTGGAGAAAACAGCATTCATTTGCTATGCTGTGAGCGGATTACACATGTGCAGGCGCACTTGCATATCCTTATTGTGGGTTACCTATGTTTCATAGATATTTGTGCTTACGTGGACTTTCATAATTCTGACCGTAACAGTTACATTTCTGTATTCCGGTTTACGGACTGCTGCAAAACACACATTCACCTTTACATATTTAAATGTGTGTACAGCACGAACGCATTCATTACACTTTCAAGTTATATGTGCAGTGGTCGTAGGTCAACTGGGACTGCATTCACGTTGGCCGGATGCTGGAACCACTATTCTATTGGTGTTCTCCCTCATTGATATGCATACCCATAGTACTTAGCTACATCAACATATGCCTCACCACTTCACCTACAACACAGGCATCCATTCTCCTGCTGGGAAATACGCGGTACTACATATTACACATTCCCTATTGCCTACTGCTGTGGACCCCAGCTGCATTGTTAATCACTCTGAGGATATGCAGAACACCAAGGCATATAGTCCTGGCACATACAGGTCTTTGATTGTCAGGGTGTTCATGTAGTGATCTGGGTTTAGGCTTGTCTGCCTGGTGAACGGAACTTCCCTGGCTGAGTTCAAATGTCAGACGAAGCATATGGACAGGGAGTTTCTCCCTATTATGAAGTTTTACCTGTGTTTATAGACACAGGTGTTTGGGCACCTGTCAGCAGCTTATTCTGTTGGCAATACATATTATGGGTGGGGTTGTTACAGTCCATACTCCACGGTGAGGGGTGTTCCTATTCACATTTGACTATTACCTGTATACAGTCATAACAAGGGTTATTATTTTGGACATGAAGTGACTACAGGTATGCAGTTGTACATTACACAAATGTGAAGGGTTGATACTGTAAATATGTATGGACCATACCTCTCAACCTCTTAGAGCACCAAATCTGTGCAAAACCTACACGATGGGGGGACAAATAGGGACACATTTTAACGATTGCTCTTACAAGCTTAGAACTTTGATAGAATACTAGGTTTTGCATTAGCATGACTTTTCTGAAGGATGTGGAGTCTTAAACTCAGGATATTTCTCATTATTTAGTGACGTCAATCCTCAGCTATTTACCAGACTGGTGCAGATTGTCTGAGGCACACAACAACAATATGAGGCAAACCACTGGTCATTCTTAGGGTTGCCACCTTTTCAAATGCCCAAAGTGGGACATGTTCTGTAGAAATGTCAGATTTTCCAGGAAAAAAACATACCTACAGCCATGCATAGTACAGAACTTTACCTTTTTTGCACAAATAAAAGCTTATTCTAGTAACATTTGAATTGCTTATGCTACTTCACATAACATATAGAAGTTTCATATATAAAATAACTGTTTTATGCAACTATTAAAGAAACAAAAAAAAATAATCAGAGATCCTGTAGAGGTATTAGAGATATTTTGGATATTTAATGAAAATTTGTATAAAGCAGAGAAATGTGGAAATAAAAATGAAGCACAAATGGAAATATGTATGGAAGACTTGAATACACCAAGGATAGAGGTACATGAGGCTCAACAATTAGCAGTTAAGATAGGATGAGATGGGATAAAAATTGTGAGGTATAACCAATATGCAGGAATAGATGATAACCATGTGGAAGTTTAGAAGGTTGGAGGAAAGAAAGTGATACAGATCTGGAAGGTTTTGTTTAAACATATTTTAAAAGGAAGAGGACCACGACCACCATGGAAAAAATGCTGTGGTGGCTGTAATAGCTAAAGATGGAATACGTCTGTCAGATCCAGATTCATATAGGCCCATTTCAATTTTAAATCATGATTATAAAGTGTTTACTTCTATAACAGGTACAGAATGCCAAAGGTTTTGCTAACATTGCTAACTGTGATCAATGTGATTTTGTGTAGGGGAGGCAAATATTTAACAACATTAATAGAACAATGATGGGAAGCAGAAGGTAATAAAATACTGCTGTTTTTGATGGGTCTTGATGCAGAGAATGCACTTAAAAGAGTAAGGTGGGATTTTATGAGTAAGACAATGGTAGCATTGCCATTCCCTAATACAATAATATGATTATTTAGGAGGAGATATGAGGGATTGGAGGCAAAAAATCAAAGTGGGAGGGTGACGCTCATAATTTGCTTCTGAAAAGGGGAACCAGGCAGAGGTGTCCTCTTTCCTCTTTGTTAGTTTTGCTATATTTAGAACCATTAACCAGTAAGCTGGTACTGTGCAGAAACCAACAGAACAAACAAAAGAAACACACTGAAATGTGGGTAATGTATGGAAGAAAAGCAACTTTAATGTAAAAAACACACATGTATTAAGCACTTTCATCCCTAACAGCTGGAACTTCATCAGAATACAATCAAGTAACACACAGGCAGATTAAATACCCTACAAAACTCATGATAGGTTAAATAATTAGCCAATTGTTTTAACTAAAAGCCATTATACACACCCATTTAAGAAAAGTAAAAAAAAATAAGCACATTAAAATATAGAAAATGTATTCTATTTGCCAGAAACACACACCATGAATAAATAATCATATTGTTTGTGTCTTTCGGCTTTTCCCGGTTAGGGGTCGCCACAGCGTAACTCTGGTCCGCTAATGATTGGCAGTGGATTTTAACGTACCGGCTTGCCAGGCCTGATGCACAACCTTCAACGAAGGTATGCCCATTCACACATGTCTCCACGTAGAAGACGCTCTATAAATATAAAAATATATACATTTTTACAATCTTTCAACTTTTTCCTGCAATATAGTTTTTTTGCTACAAACAACATCATTTAAACCTGAGGGGAACAAAGCAGCCAGCCTCAACTGTGACTGAGTTTCCTTTTTACTCAATTGATTTTTCCAATTACCCACCCTCAGATCAATTTTTATATTGTGCAGTATAGCAAAGGTGAATTTGTTAAACCTCCTACACACCAGGGAATGTTTATATAAAGCATTATTCACTTTTTGATTATTAATTTCATATCTATGTTCATTTATTCTGGTTCTCAATGCATATTTTGTCTTTCATACATAAAAACATTCATACTCTCCACACAGGGCAAGGTATACCACTTTTTTTGGTTGCACAATTCTGACTTTGAAAGTTAATTTGACTCCTCATGATGTTTCCAAGTGTTACTTGCACTTGTTTACTCGTGTACCCAAATTGGTTACACCGTCCACATGTTATAGTACCCCTCCCTTGATCATCATTGGAGTTGATCTTAAATTCCAAAAGCCTTTTAAAATCTGCCCCCATTTTGTTAATAAAAAATGGCTTGTAACCCAAGATAACTTAAATTTCTGGATTAATCCTAAAAATGTTCCAGTTCTTCCAAAGCACATTTTTGATTTCCACAGAAAGATGATTGTATTGTAATACACATGCTCTCTCAAAGTTCTGTGTGGTATTCATAGTTACATTAGAGTTTGTGTTAAGGCCCACACCAAGCAAGGGCTTATATATATCACCTCATTTTCTGTAAACTCCCTCAAGAATCAGCTCTACTAATTATTTGGGATACCCTCATTCATAGAACATATTTCCCACTACATCCAATTCATTCTTAACATCATCAAACTGGGAAGTCTAGCCACACACATGTTTTGGCCCTTCACTAGATTATTTTTCTGTGCTATAGAGTGGTTACTAGAAAAATGTAAATAAGAGCTACAAAACATCTCTTTACAATAAATATTGGATTTAAATCCTTCCTCTGAATGGGATACAGTAGTGTCCAAATAGTTAATTTTGGAAGCATCAAAATTATGGGTGAATTCCAAATATTGGGTAGTACTGTTCAAATATTGTAAGAATTTCTGAATTTCCTCCATAGGACCTTTCCATAAAAAGAATAAATTGTTCAAAAATTTTGTGTACAGTTGTGCATTCTTCTAATAAGGACAATTAAACAGAGATTAGTTTTCCCAAAAAGAAGCACATCATTAGCATACACAGGGGCACCTACTGCCCCTATAGCTACCTCCTTAACCTATTGAAAATAATCCCCTTCAAAATATACAAAGTTGTTCTTTAAGATCAAGGCCATTAATTCACATATAAAGGTTATCTGGTCATGGGATAAACTAGAGCACAGAAACAGGGTTTCCTCAAAGTACTCTAGCCCATCGTCTCTAGGAATCACAAAGAAAACATCCTAATATCATCAGGTAAAATCTTAAATTCTTGTTCCATAGTTCACTCTTTAACTGACCAAGAAAGTCCCAGGAGTCCTTGACCTAATGTGAGGTACTTTCAACCAGACGTTTAACCCATAAATCAACTAAAACAGCTAGGAGGTGGGTTTTAGACCCACTGGCTGCTACAATGGGCCTAAAAGAGGTCCCTCTACATTCTTATGCATTTTAGGAATTCCAAAGATGGAAGAGATAATAGGATACTTATTCTATAGGAACTCATAAGTCGTAAGGATAGGATAGGATTCATAAGGAAGTCATAAGTTAACATAAGTTAATCCTTTGATTTAACACATATTCCTCAAGATAGGAATCAATTCTGGAATAAGCTATGTTAATCTGGTTCCTGGAAACATGTTTATAAGTCTTTTCATCAAATAAAATATCCTGCATAATATTGGAATAATCAACAGAATTAAATATCACTATACCACCCCCCCCCCTTATCTGGCATAATAATATGTATATTGGAGTCCTATCTTAATTCTTGCAATAATGAGATCTCTTCCTTACTAAGATTATGGCACATTCTTTTGTTTGTATGGTGGATACTATATATATCCTCCATAACAACATTTTCATATATACTCAGTAAGGGGTGAAGTGGGAGGTTGAAAGCACTTTTTCTCTTGGGTACTTGATGACCATGCTCCTACCCATGAGGTACATGCTCCATTTGGTCAGACAACATAAAACTAAAATTTAATTTCCTCATATACATTTTAAATTCTAGTATGATGTCTACTACATCTACCTTCCTCTTGGGTTATTGCTGGTTTGGCCAATCCAATTGGTCTGTGTGGTCAATGTGCTTAATTTTTTACTTTTCTTAAATGGATTTGTATAATGGCTTTTAGTTAAAATGATTGGCTAATTACTTAACCTATAGTGAATTTTGGTGGGTTATTTAATCTGTCTTGTGCGTTACTTGGCTGTATTCTGATGAAGTTCCAGCTGTTAGGGAAGAAAGTGCGTAATACTTGTTTGTTTTCTACATTAAAGGTGTTTTTCCATCTATTACCCCCATTTCAGTGCGTTTTTTTATTTGTTATATTTAGAACCACTGGCAAAGAAATTAAGAAACTCAGGAATTCAAGGATATAATTGACATGGTAATCAAGAAAGTTAGCTTTGTTTGCAAACAATATTATTTTCTACCTCGTAAAACCAGAAAAGTATATATTAGTGTTGAGAAACATTCTGAAACAGTTTAAAATTTTTTAGGGGATATAAAATGAATGAAGATAAAGCAAAGGCTTTAGCTGTAAACTATGAGCCCACACATGAATTGGTTCAGTAATACCCATGTTTATGGGAGTATGATAAAATTAAGCATTTAGGACTATGGGTTAAAAAGGATTCTGTTAAGGTGGCTAAGAATATGTGGGAAGAAAATAAACAAATTATAATACAAAAACAGAGAAACAGGAAGCTTTTGTCTATGGCTGTAGAGAGCAAGATGCAATCAGTAAAATGCTTTAGTAACTTTAGTTTTATGTACAGGCCAGGTATATTTTTATCAACCAGAGGAGACATTGTGGATAGCAATTATTAAATAATTGAAGGTTTTTATCTGGGAGGTGAAGAGGGTAAGAGTCAAGTGGGATAAGTTTATCCTTCTAATGAAATAAAGTCACTTAAGACTCCTTGATTTGGAGGGATATTTTACAGCTACACAGTTAAGGTTTATAAACATAACAAACAGAAAACTTTAATTCAAAGTGGAAAGAGATGAGGATGAAGCAGTGAGAAAATTCAAGAAAAAAATGAGAGAGTGAGATTTTGGATGTAGATCCATAAAGAAAATAACAACAGTCATACAGAGTAATATATTCATAAAGTAGAAGAAAGTATTCAAAGAACTAAACCAGCATGGGAATGGAGAAAGGAGATTCTGCTAAAAGGGATGACTGCAATTAGAGGTAAAGAGAATAGACAAGAGGGGCTGAAATTTGCTGGAGGCAACTGGCAGGGGATCTAAGGTATTGAGAACAAATAATTAGAGAGGGAAAGGTAACAGAATGGGAAGAGGCCAAGAAGACATTTGGAGTGCAGGCTAGAGACTGCCTTCCATATCAAGGATTAATATCCGACTATAAGCATATAGAAAGGGATAAAGGAATCCTAAGTGAAGGAACTGCACCTGGTAGAGTTTTTGGTTGAATCTAGAACAGAAGCTGCTGTTAAAAAGTGACAAATAATAGAGAATATAAAATATTGCATGATAACTATAGGAATAAATCAGAGGAGATTAGAAAAGATTAGGATGGCAGGCTGGATAAGAAATTCACAAAGAAACAATGGGATGACATATGTATGGCTTTCAAATGAGCAACAAAGTGTAGGAGATTAAAGCTTTTTGCTTGGAAGTATTTGCATATGTATTTTTATACACCAAGCTAACTCTAAAGAAGTTTTCCTCAGGTAGATGGCAAATGCTGGAGCTGTGATAGGAAAGAAAGAAGCAACTGGGAACATATGTTTTGTGAGTGTAATGAGATGTTGGAAATTTAAAATTCCTTGTAGAGTACTGTGTCAAAAGTACTGGGCAATAAGATGGATGTAACTAAGGAAATTATTTTTTTACCTGGCATACAGGATCTGAATTGTTGAGACATATTAAGGCCTTCTTAAGTAGAAAATAGAAATCAAAGTCTGAGCCAACAGCATTTGAAGTAGTGAATATTGTACCACATATAAAAAAGTAGAAATGGGATCTTTAGAAAAGGGTAGAAAGAAATTATATAGGAAATAAATGGAAATTTTGGAACAATATATGCAGAAAAATGTTTTAGAGAGGAAATGAGTTATAATGGAAGGAAGGAATTCTACAAGTTATGTGATGTTGGATTGATTATATTGTACATAAAAATATGTATATGTGATATACAATGTAGCTGTGAACAAGTTAACATGGTTTGTTTTCTTTTAAGTCTGCCTATGTCATAAGTGATAATTCAATAAAGACACTTAACAAAAAAAAAAAAAAGAAGAAAAGAATGATTCCTCTTTACCTCAAGATTTTGAATCTGAACAGGAAGATACTGGACAGTAACAGTTTTTTTTCCCTCAGATTTCTAATTCAGGCTCAGAGGAGTGCCCAGTTTCTGATTCTCCCTGTGGAGGTTTCTCATTCTCTGAGCTATTGATAGAATATGCCAGTGTTTTCAATGGGAAAACACTGAGATTTATCAGTCCCTCAAAAAATACTATGAGTTGTTACAGAAGGATTTTCCAGAACTTACACCCATTCCTCCTGCTCTCAGGGAAGTGAATGTTCCTGCCTGCAATTTTTCCAATAGTCAGCCAGCTGCCCCCTAAAAAGGCAGATAGGATGTATAAAGTTCCTTGTTTTGTTTTTTTCATTTTTATGCACTATTCCAAAACCTGACCCAGCAACTATAGCTTTAGTTAATCCCATTGCTGCTAAGCACTTTGTTAATTCCAGTCCTACTCTTTCTGATAAGGATGGAAAATTATTGATAGTTATGGGGAAAAGTGAAAAGTTTAACTTATGCAATTATGATTTTCAGAATTCTGAATTGCAGGCTCATATGTTACATTTTTTTCCTAAGAAACTGTGAAAGTATGAGGACTATTTTATCTGCAGATTCTTCTTGTGAGAAACAATCTGCTTTAAATAATTTAGATTTTTATATGGTACAGGTCATTCCTCATTGTTTGCAGTGTGTGCATGACTGTTGATACTTCTTCCAGAGCTATAGCCACTGATACTGTTTTAAAGAGGTTTGCCTGACTGCTTCCTCAGAACCTCGCAAATGATGGTAAAAATGGAAAGAGATTTACTGTTTGGCCCCTCTGCTGCTGAGGTGTTAAAAAAGAAAGATCCCCTGGATCAGCTTGTCCCTTTCATCATAAGATTTTCAGCCCTCCTTTTCCTAATTGTCTAATGGATTTTTTATTTCCTTGTCCAATTATGGCAAAAAACAGAATAAACAGTCTCTACACAATTCAGGTAAACTGACATTTGAGAAGAAATGGCATGGAAGCTCCAGAAAGAAGTCTCAAATCTCCCAAATATCAAGAACAGTCCAACAAGTCTGACTGTTTAAGAGAACTTGTGACCTCTGTCCGACCTGGCCCATTTTTTTTTTCATCCAGAAAGTCTGAATCTCCACATTTCCTCTTTGGCAACCAATTGTTTTAGACAAATGGGTTCTGAGAATCATTCATCAGGGTTACAGAGGGCAGTGGAAGGAAATTCTTCCTTTCCAGGTTGTCATTCCTCATCTTCCAGATTAGACTCTTTTGTTTCCATCTACTCTTCATGACATGCTGTCCCAAGGAGTGAAAGAACCAATTCCACCTAGTTCCCGAGAAAGAAAATGCATGGAGACAAGTTCTGGATGTTTCTTTCATAAACCTGTTTGTGATAGTGCCCAAATTTAAAATGCTGTCACTTCACAACCTGTTACCTCTGCTTCCCCTTTCAAGTTTCCTGGTAACACTAGACTTAAAAGATGCTTATCATCACATCCATATTCTTCAGGAGTTCAGATGTTTCTTAAGGTTTTGTGTGTCTGGATTACATTATCAATTCTCTGCCTTTCTCTTTGCGATATCCAGTACACCAAGAGTGTTCATAAAGTGTCTAGCTCCAATTGTAGTTCATTTCAAGCTACAGGGTATCCACATTTGTCCATATTTAGACAACTTGCCTATCTTTGAAGAGCCTTTTTCAAAGTGTCAAGAACCTCTTTCTTCTGTGAGAGATCTCATATACAAGCAGGGATTCTAAGAGAACATTCAAAACTCTTTATTGACTGCCTCACACAAGACTTTGTTCCTGGGATGTCAACTAGACAAAGAACTTTTCTTTCACAGGAAAAAGAGTTATTCATTCAGATCTATTTTTAATGTTTTCCACTCAGGATTCGGTCCCTGCAAGGGAATACCTCAGAATTTTGGGTCTCGTGACATCAATGACTCACGTGATTCCCATGGCAGGACTCCAAATGAGAAAGATACAGTGTTATCTGAAATCTCTTTAGTGCCAGTATTAACAGCCTTTATCTTTTCAAATCCCATTGGTGTGGTTTATCAGGCAAAAAAAAATCTTTTGGTAGACACAACAGATATCCTTAAATCTAGGTCCCCCCCCCGCTCCATTGAACTTTCAGCACTTATTCTACAAGCATCCTACATTCTGTCAAATCTAAACTGTGTGGCAGACAAGCTGAGCAAGACCAGGGCAGGCCTTCATGAATGGAAACTAGATCAGATCAGGGGGTCTTCCAAGATTTGATCCATCTGTTGGGAATTCCTCAAGTAGACTTTTGCCATGCCTCTGAACACTCAACTGGCAAGATTCTGTTCCAGGACTCCATGCAGGAAGGCCTGGAAGACAGATACCTTTTCTTTTCCTTTTTTCTTCTCTTTTTTCTTTTCTTTTCTTTTCCTTTCTTTTCCTTGGACAACAATGTTCCTGATTGCTTTTACATCCTTTTCACTAATATCCAGAATACTTCTGAAGATTTGGAAGGAATCCCTTATGATCACTGGGATGACTCCCTTTTGGAGAGTAGCACAAGCTTCCTCACAGACTGAGTCTAATCACACAAGAACAGAGGTAGTTCATGTACCCCAACATCAATCATCTTCAATGACTGGCTGGACAATAGGGTCTTAATTCCTTTTAGACACCTGCTTCCTGAGGATGTGCAGCAGGTACTAATGGATGCAAGAAAGCCTGCTACTAGAAAATCATATATTAGCAAATAGAAAGGATTTTCTAGTTGGTCCCAACAACAACATAACTAGCACACACTGAGGGCTATATTTTTGGTTTTACAATGTTTGCGTGACTTACTTTCTCATGGCCATTCTTATTCCTCTGTCGAGGTTCATTTATTGGGTCATTTCAGCATGTCCACCCATGGATTCTCCTCTTTCAGTGCCATCTCAGGTCAAAATTTTCCTAAAAATGGTCTATCTTAAGCAGCCTCCAGGAAATCTGGTGGCCTCTCCTTGGGATCTTTAATTTCATGTTTGAAAAGCTAACACATGCTCCATTTGAACCAGCAAATCTGGCTGGCTTGACGTTCTTAATATAGAAAACAATTTTACTGATTGCTCTGATATCTGCAAGAAGGAAATCTGAGTTGCAAACATTTATGGTGAGTCAACCCTGTCTCATTTCCCAGAGGGGAAGGCATTATTTGAGAACTAATACTTCTTTTATGCTTAAAGTTGTATTAGGCTTTACTCTAAGCCAAACTATCCACTTCCCCATTTTCTTTTCTAAACCTAAAAATGACAGAGAAAGGATACTCCAGACACTGGATGTCCACAAACAACTTAGGTACTATCTTGACAGAACTACATATTTTAGATCTTTGGATCAATTGTTTACTTCTATTGAAGGTAAGAAGGGACAATCTGTGCCAAAAACAGACTATTTCCAAATGTTTGTCTAAATCTATTAACTTTTGTTATACTCACCATATCAAAAGTATTTCAGCCATGGTCAAGGCTCACCCTACCAGGGCCTTGACCTCATCCATGGCTTTTTGGAAAGGGTTGGATTCCAGATATATTCTAGATGTTGCTACTTGTTCTTTTCTACATAGTTTTACAAAGCACTGAAAACTTGATTTTCTTTAGGTACAGAGCAAGCTTCACCAGGACCATTCCCGAGGGGCTCCATGGACTCTTCTTCTTATACCTCCTAAATGTAGTTAGCTAAGATAATCTACCCATATAGATAAGAATACTGCAGCAGGGATAAATATGATGAACATAGTACAGTTGGAAAAGATGAACTTATAATAGGAATGGATGTTTGAATGATTACTGCTGCATTAGACACTCCCTCTATCCACCCCCCCTGTTTATCAGTGTCTTTTTTATGCCAGGGTGTGGACATTTTTTTTTTCTTTCTTGTTCCTAGCATTGTTTTTTCTGGGCTCAGCCTCCATCTGTCTCTCTGCTGGCAGGAAAGCACTAAAACTTATATTTTGGTCAGCACAGCTTGAGCTGCTTAACAGTTTTTTTTTCAGATGACCTGAAGCTTTGGAATTTTCTCTGGCTGTTATATCCTTGTCAGGATATAATTCCATATCGCTAAGACTACTGCAGCAGTGATCATTTGAACATCTACTCTTTTGCAAGCTACTGGCAAAAGCACTTTATGTTTGGTGCCCCTAACTGAGTTAGTAAATATACATCCGATGCAGACATGACTAAGGGCAGACATGTTCTGGAGAAGTGTTGCATACCCTAGTCTACAAAATCATATACTAACCCCTAGTGGATACTGAGAAGAATGCAATATGCAGATTATATTGGTAAAATGGCTATTAAATCCCATATCTGCATCCTATATAAAATAAAGAACATATGTATTTGCTATTCTGAGGCTGCTTAAAATTCTCCTAGAACTGTTATTCTACTCTTGGGGATTTCGGAGCTGCTTATTGCTGAATTATTTTGCAGAACATTATCCATATCAATGCAATGAATTCTAGTCAAGTAATACTTCAACTAAGAAAATCTATTCAGTTTTTGCAGAAATATGGATCCTTATCAGGTTATCGAAGTTTCAAAACATCAAAAGTCACATGGTCAGGACAATATGATAAAAATTTTCAGACTTTGAACATTTTGAATGGAGATCGCAGTACAGCACATAATGGGAAATTTACTCTTTTCCGCAATGTAGTGTGATCTCGGAGTTGGTATATTTAATCAGCAGGGGTGGGGGTGCTCTGGGGGCTTGCACCCCTGCAAAAACATTAAAAATTGTTTTGTTTTTTTTTTACTTTTTTTAATGTTCACTGTTTCAAAACGTTGATGATATGGTCTCGGCCATATGAATTTCAAAGTTTCAGAACTTTGATAATATATCATAGATCTATTTAGTCCAAAATCTTCAACAATGGAAATAGGCAATAGTCAGACCCAATCCAAAACTACAAATTCCCATACATGCCAAAGATTTCTGCCCACTATTCATTCTCCCCATTTTTGGAAAAAATTCTTGAAAAAATTATACTTATCCAGTTAACAGACCACATCAGAATGTATACTATTCTTGGTCAAGTAGCGGTATCCTGACAGCCATTTATACATTGACCAATGAAACTTACAAGGATTCAACAAAAACCTTCTCACATTTACTGTATTTACAGACTTCACAAAAGTCTTCAACCTAGTAGACCATGAACTACTAGTAAAATCTCAATTCTCTTCAGGTGTCAACTGTATCTCTTTACCATGGTTTAAAAAAAATCATCACAGACAGACAGTTCAAAGTACAAACAGACAATTCTGCTTCATATGTACTCTCCTCAGTAATGGAGCACTTTCAAGTTCCAGTCTATCACTCCTTCTGCTTTTTCTCTTCATAAACAATACTCCAGCTTTTCTACCAAAAACAAGTATTTTATGTAGATAAAATAATTATCTACTAATCTGATACTTTTCACAGCAGTATTAAGAAACAACTGTAAATAACCTTAACTACTTTTCTGAATGGCTCTTTTCTACTTAGATCATTCTCAATGCCAAAAAAAAACATAGTCATTGTTTTTTGCTTGCAGACAAAAATGTTCACTTGTCCTATCAAACTGGTCTGTCCTCTACAATAAGGAAGAAGAGACAGAAACTGCAATTCACTTCACATACCCTTGCATTTGGCTGGACCAGTGTCTGACCTTCATCACCATGTCAATATTACAAAAAAAAAGAAATTAAACTTCCTTATCTTCTGGGTTAAAAAAGCACTGTTCCTACTATGAAAAGGAAGAACGGCTATTGGTAAAGGCATACTTCTAGATTAAATCAAATAAGGACTATCCCTTAATTGCTGCAGTATCTAAGAAAATATATCCACCTTCCAAATCTCTACCATTTACATCTGCAAATTTATCACACTCACCCTCCAAAAGAACACTACTGCACTGTTCTAATGAAAGCAAAGAGGCTTCCTCTAAAGTAAAACTGCACTTTGCTGTTCATATATTTAACATATAAAAATAGTAGAAAATTATCCATTTTCTGTGTGATGATTCTGGCTAGCTCAGAGGCACTTGATAAACACTATACACTACAGTGGGCAATATCTGATTCACTTCTACTTGAAATTCTATACCTGGAATGGGCTAGTGTTATTAATGAAACCAAACCTGGGAACCTAATGTTAAAAATAAATCTCGCTTCCAAAGAGCTAAATAATTTTTGCCATTTAAAAATACTTAGTATTTTTAATGTTGAATTTCTTTCAAAATCCAAGTTCATTTTTCAAAAATTGTGAGACTCATATTTGCAGTTCATGGACTTCTGACAGGGAGTTGGAATAACCTCTTTCCGACATTTAGAAAGGGTCTATATTAAATCAGTGAACGCTTAAAAAAGCGAACGCTGATTTATCAACCCCATGTAAGCAAAAGCTTACAATCCCGAACACTTAGAACAGTGATTTTTTTCCCATGGAAAAAAAAATGCTGTTAAAAATAGCTGTTCCACAAAAAAAATAAATAAATAAAAACTTCAAAACATTACATAAAGTGGGGGGCTTTACCCCCACCCCCCGATGTGGGGGAGGCTGTGCCACTCACACCCCATCTACTTAAATATACCAACTCCGAGATTGCACTACAGTGAGGAAAATAGCAAAGTAATGGATGCGGCCAAGCGATTTCTTTCCCAGGGAAAGAAATCACTTATATGCCATTTTGCTATTTTGCTGTTTTGTGCTTTCAAGTTCGATCAAGACACATTCAAAGGATTGCATCTTCGATTATATAATAGGCACCCTTTAGAAATCAGTTATTGACTGACTTCAGAAATAATCTTGATACATGTTTTGAACATAGAGAACATTAATAATGGATTAGAGTAGTTGAGTTTGTTGGTGATATGCTTGATGATCAAACCTATGAATCTGTGAAACTAGCAACCCACCAGAGACAATGACAGTGAAATAGAGGATATTGTTGTTTAATTCTGAAAACTTTCAGTTTCTTAAGCAGTCTGTAATCTGCTGAAGTGATGTGGTATCTAGTAAGAGGCTTTCAAGTTCACAGACTGTAATATGTTGAAAAACAGTCTGGTTTTAGGGTTAAATCCACAGACACCACTCCAGTAAATTGAATTGTATCCACATTGTTTTTTTTTTTTAATTCTCTTTGTTTTATACACACATTAACAGTAAATGACAACAGACTAAACATACAAGAACTAACTACAAACAAAACTATATACACTTATACAATGCCCAAAATAACACAAAGGGTGAAACAGTAATCAAATATTCAGTTCAATATATGTTCAAATAACATTTTCCAATATTCTTTAAGATAAGGTTTCTGGTTAATATTGTGGAACAAGTATCTATGAGTCTTAAGGTGTTTAATAGAAAGAGACTTGGACCCCTCCCAGGATAGTAAGTGCCTATTTTCCAATTAAGTGAGATATAATACTTTACTAACATAAAAATGGAAATCAGAATTCTGTGTTGTGCCTTTGATAAACCTGGGGGAGGAATGTGTAAGAGAGTAAATTTCCATGAAAGGGTTGATTTTTCGTAGCCAATTTTTTCCAGTTGGACTCTTAGGTCATGCCATAGTTTATATGAGCATTTGCAGCTCCAAAATATATGTAAAAGATCATCTGTTGGATTTTGACAGACTTAACAATGAGGGGAAGAGTTAGGGTATATTTTGTTAATTATGTCAGGGGTAAGGTATGCATTGTTCATTACTATGAGTTGGGTATATTTAAGTTTTTTTAGGGGTATGAGGCTAGATCTAATCTTTATGGCATTTGAGATCTGATTGTGGGTGATAGAGGGATCCTGCTTTAGCCAGTAGTTAGAGAAAATGGGCTCCTTATGTGTTTTGGAGGACATGGTAACTTTGTAAGTATTTGAAATCATCTCCTGTTTAAGGAGAAGTAGTTTCCACAGTACCTTGCAAGTTGAGATATCTTTATCTGTTACCATGGGGTGATCTAGGAACATATGAACTAACTCCCTGATTTGTCTTAATATGATTGTATTTTTTTTGGTAAGTTCATGTTAACTCTTATATCAGAGACAGTCTGTTGCTTGAATGGGAAGAGGTTGGAAATGCTTGTATTCTTGAGAAGGGGGTATTGGTCTACGTTTAACATACTACCATTCATCTTTAAATTAGGGTTGAGATGTAGTGGTTGTAGAGTGTTAAAGACAGGGGACAGGTTTAGAGATTGAAAAAGATTTTGTAGTGTCTTTATATTAGATTTAATGCCATTATGTAACTTAATGTTACCCAAGTTTTTTTTATTCAAGAAAGGGAGAGCAGAAGGATTGAGGTTTAGAGATTTGACATAGTAATTATAAGTATATGTAAGTATAACCCAGGTGGGACACCATGTAGTGTAATCCTTATTGTAGAAAGCAATGTTAATGATCCTACTACCATTGATAATTTCATAACATAGTTTAAAATCCGGCAACCCAAGACCTCCTTGCTCCTTAGGGAATATAAGTTTAGTGTAACTAGTCCTAACAGATTTAGGGGACCATATACATTTCAAAATGAATGAAAGAATATTTTTAAAGAATTTGTTGTGCAGGGTAATATTTGTTGCATTGAAAATATATAAAAATCTAGGAAGTATGTTCATTTTTATGATTGCTGTTCTAGCTAGGAATGGAATTTTAAGTTTGGCCCATCTGTTTAAGTAATTTTGTACATTCAACCATAATTTAGAAATATTACCCTGATATTGAGCTGTATGCTCCTGGAAAAAAGATATTCCTAGATAGTGAACGTGTTGTTTAATGTTTATACCTTTGGGAGAGAATATGTTTGGGAATGGGGAAGACATATTTATCGGGAATATTTATGATTTATCTCTATTGAGTTTGTAGTTTGCAAATTTGGAGAAGGTATTAATGGAGGACATAATTTTCTCAAGATCGGAACTAGGTAAAGTAAAGTAGATGTTTAAATCATTAGCATATGCTGATAGGGGAAGTTTAGTGTTATATAGGACAGGAATGTGATGGTAGGTTTTCTGTTTGATTAATAAGAATAAGGGTTCGATGAATAGCTTGAATAATAACGGAGAGAGAGGACATCCTTGCCTAGCACCATTTTCAATTTCAATTCTAGATGATATCTGATTATTTATTTGTAATATAGTGTATGCATTAGAGTACAGAGTTTTAATCTTGTTAATGAATATATTTGGTATGTTAAAATGTGGAAGAATATCAAACAGAAATTCTGTACTGATTTGGTCAAAGGCTTTGGATGCATCAATAGCTAAAATGTATAGAGGGCTTTTGGCCAGGGAAGAGAGCGAAATCATAGCGTCTAATGTAAGGGTGTGGTCTATTGTTTGTCTGTGCATAATGAAGCCAGATTGTTCAGGTGAAACAATACTGGGAATGACTGCTTTAAGTCTATTGGCAAGAATTGTGGCCAAGATCTTCATATCCATGTTAACAATAGAGATGGGTTTATATTCCCAGGGGCTTTTCGAATCAGCATTATGTTTGGGGATAAGGATAGTTCTAGATGCTTTAAGGTGGATGTCTTTAATTCCAACTTGGGTAATATGATTAAACAGCTGAAACAGAACTTTGGAAATTTTAGGTGTGAAAGATTTATAGAATTCGGCCATGAAGCCATCTGGTCCAGGAGATTTGTTAGATTTTAAGTTATTAATTGCTAATATAATTTCTTGTTGTGTAATTTTCCTGTCAAGAGAATCTTTTTGATTCTTAGTTAGCTTGGGGAAGGATAAGTTGTTTAACAAACTTTGTAGTTCTGCTTTGTCGATAGGGCCTTCTGGAGGGCTGTAAAGTTGAGAGTATAGGGATTCAAATAGTTTAAGAATATCATGCGTAGTCTGATATCTTTTCCCCTGATATTATATTTGCGACATAAAGGGGGATATTCTATTTTGGTTTATAACTCTGGCTAAAAATTTAGAGGGGAATTGGGCCCATTCCGAATAGTTAGCTAAGGTTTTTATCTCATGGAAGGAAAGATTCTCAGCTTGTAAAGATATGTTTCTTTTGTAGTTGAAGTATTTCATTCTCAGATTCAAGTGAATAGTTTAATTGTAATTCTGCTTCAAGCTTATATATTTTATTTGTTATATCTGCTTCGTTTTTATTGTAAAGTTTCTTGTAGTATGCTGCTTTGATAATAAGGAATCCTCTAATCATTGCCATGGTGGCTGCCCAGGAAAAGTCTAAAGAGGTTGAGTGGGAATTACAAGATTGAAGAAATTGATCCAGATAGGACTCCACATGTGAGATCATTTCTTCCTTCTTTAATAGGTTGGGGTTTAGCCACCACCAAATAGCTTTGTTATTTAAGGATCTTGATGAGGGCCAGTGAATAGAAAGGGAGATCTTGGGGTGGTCAGATAGTGAGAAATGAGATGTCAAAGTTACTAAATATTGAGGAGATTAGGAAGAAGTCCAGCTTAGACCAACTTTTATAACAGTTGGAGAAAAAGGTGAATTTGTTATTTTTTGAGGGGGCGTTTTGAAAGATATAGGGATTGAATATGTTATAATCTTAATTCAGATATGGTTAAGGTTACATATTTATTGTAATTAGCATTAATATTAGTCCTGTCAATCGTTGGATCCTGGATAGCGTTCCAGTCACCATCCACAATGTAATAACGGTGAGGAAACGATGAAAGTAATTTGTAAATTGTCATAATAAAATGTTGTTGTCCAGAGCAGGGGGTATAAAGATTATTAAAAAAGAACGGTTTATCTAGATGAATGTAGATTGTAGTAAAGTAACACCACCTTCCCTCTTTGTCTGAGTCAAAACTAATTATATCTTGTTGGAATTTATTTTTAATTATTATAGCGCCCCTGCGCTATTAGATTTAGCTCCAGATGCTATTATAGTTTTAACCCAAGGTCTCCCTCTGTCCAGTTCCCACTGGTGATTAAATAGGTGAGATTCCTGGACAAATATAATATTTGAAGCAGATTTAAACACCAGATGCATAAAAATTTTTTTTTATTAGTTGCTTGTAACCCTTTAATGTTCCAAGACTCTATATTCAGCATTTGTGCACTAAGTTATAAAAGTAAGTAAAATGTGAGACATGGAGAATGTAAAGCTGATTAGGAGTAACAACAATTTAAACAAGGATGTTTGGGCAAGGATAAGAAACCCTTCCTGCTTTAAACTCATGCCTAACCACCACCCAACTAGCCTGGAAGGGGCTGGGATATTAGGAGTTAATGTGGCATAGGAAAACATTTTACAAAAACCCTGTGGCTCCACCCAAAAAGTGAAACTAACATATCCCAGAGTGAACCAACTATAACTACAGAATCTAAAATGCATAACAATCCTAAACAGGTCAGATAAACAGACTCATAACTCAGCTAACTAAGAGCTTAGTCATTTGTGTATCTAAGAGTTAGCTGAATCTATCCGTGATATTTAACACCAAAATTTTGTAAACATGTTAGTGTTACAAAATGTGTATATACATTTTCCTTTACAGCTAACATCAAATCCCTTTCCAAAAAGAGGAATAAAAAAACAAAATTAGTATTATTGGTAATAAAGGGTAGTATTCAGGTATACTCTTGTGAGTAGGTTTAGTGAAACTAATTAACCAGAACATGTAGTGGTAAGGCTCTTTGGCCCCAAAGGTAAAAAATCGTAGCAGAGGAACTAGAATTAGAGTAATACTCGGAGGACTCCAGATATAATGTAAAATGCCATGTTCATGAAGTAGATAACAAATCAGAACTGTTTATATTGAGATCTTTCCTGTAGTATAGAATATCTATACTGGAGTCCTAGCTTTCATTTCTTATAGAGAAGGCAGATAACCATTCTACAACAACAGATAGTCATATATTACTCCTGACCTCCTAGAGAGTGACATCCTGTAAATCATACCATGTAAATTAACAAAAATTACCTGACATCATAAAACAGATAACCTCAAAGCATCAGGCTTATAATACTAATAAAATACTAATAAAAATTCCATGCAATGCATAACAGTGTAAGGTACAAACAGCCTGTAGTCTAATGAACGAAAATGCCTCCGCACCTTACAGGCTTAGCACACAATCTGTACACATGCTATCTATTCTAAATTTGAAGCCCTGGTATATGTAAAGTAGGTGTCCTGGATCCCTTTCAAAAATATAGGGATGTTCACACTAAGGGAATAATAGCAGAAATGGGTGCTTGTATCTTTTTAACCATGCTACTCTGACATTAAATTAGCATTGAAATCGACTTCCCTATAACTTCTTGATTCTACCTAACTTTACTCATGTAATTCAATAGAACATGAAGAGAGGCAGGCATCGCATGTGTCCATCTAGTTTGTCCCTCTATATGACCTGTGGATGTGAACTGAGGCTGACATTGCATTATGCACAGTTTTATTATTCCACCTTGATATCACTGGAATGCCGAGGTGATCGGAGCTGTTTCAATAGGAAAATGCCAGGCTTACATTGTCGCTTACTTCAGCTTTAACCTACATGGTTATATTCAATGGAACTTTACATCCACATCGACCGATGTTTATTCTGAAAAAAGAAAAAAAAAAGACAAGCGTTAGGAAGCTTGTACCTTTAAGAGCCCCTAAGGCTCATGGGAAAGCTGGGGTTAAGTGAGTTCACGCTGCGGAGGATCATGGTGGAAAATGAGATGTTTAGTTGCTGAACCACCAGGGGCCATGAGGCAAGGAGGCCTGTAAATCGGTCCACAAACAACAAGGTAGGAGTCCATATCGGCACCGAAGAAAGTCAACACAGGATCGTGGCAATCCCTCCATGATGGGCCCGACCAAGGAGACAGCACACAAAACTCTAAGTTAGCATTTTTGTTGTATAGCATCTGTACATTCCTTGAATGCTTCAAGAAATACCAAAGCAGCCTCCTTGCTGTTTACTGCAGATAATTTGGAGCCCTGGTGATGGAAAATCAGAGTGTTTGGGTACTTCATCTAAAATTGTATTTGCTTGTGCAAAAGGGTGCAAGCTTTTGTCTTTCCAGTTTTATCTATGCAGGAAGATCAGATGATAGGTATATTTTGGATCCGTTCCATAGAATATATTTTTTGTTTCTAGCTGCAAGTAAAAGTTTGTTTACATGTTGAAAATTTAGTATTTTTGTATAGACAATTCTCTGATTTTTTGGTCAGAGGATGGCCTTAGGGCTCTATGGGCTCGTTCAATTGTTATTTGGTCTGTCAAGGGCGCATTATCCAGGACTAGAGCAAATATTGTGGATATGGTTTCACGTAAAGTGATATGGTCTATACATTCCGGAATACCTCTTAAAATAATATTGTTGCACCTGGATCTTGCCTCAAGGTCCAAAAGTTTCTGTTGCATATCCAGTATAGTTGTGGCATTTGATTTTTGTTCTTTTTGTAACTGCTCTATTTTGATCTCATTATCAAAAACCTTTGCTTCAGTTTTGTCAATTCTTGTAAGTATTCTGTCTATAGGGTCTGCAAAGGTTTTTAGTTGAGTGGAAACGCTTTGTATTGCAGTTTGGATAGGCTGCAGTGCCAATTTTAAATCTTCCATGTTGGTTGGGTCAGATTTCACTTTGGAAGGAGGTTTTGTAGATTCCTGTTGTTTGCCAGTTCTTGCCCTTTTAGGTATTATTTCTTTCTCCAGAGATGAGATTGAGGAGTATTTCACCTTTGTAGTTTGGGCCTTCATAGATTCAGATTCCTATAACATAGTTGAATTTCCTTTTTTTTTTTTTTTTTTTTTTTTTTTTTTGCTTAAGTTCCTCAAGTTAAAGGTAAGGTTATTAATCGTAGAAGTTAATTCTCTCACATATAATAAGGTTAATATTCGATTGTATGATGCTGAGCTATGGTCTAACACTGTCTATAGGACTGCAGCCATCTTGATCTCTCAATTGTATCCACATTGTGATATACAATATCAGTAAGAAAGGCAAAAGGTGTAATGGCAGTATTGCCTTTCTTAAATCCAAGTTGAACATCAGTACTAAAGTCAGGGTGAGTCTATTAGTTTATGAGCTTGTTAGAAACTACTTGTTTTGCAAAAATTAGGGAGCAAGAGAATGAAAAAGATACTGACATTGAATGAACAGCTTTCCTTTTCGTGAAAGATTATGATAGTGGTCTTTCCCAGCCACTCAGTGAATTCAATAGATACCAGAGACAGATTGAAAGTATATGGCAAAGGAACGAAAAGGTGTAAAGGCTCTAAGGAATGCAAGGAAAAGATCTGCTTGCATCTGGACTTTAAAAACTGGATCAACAAGACATCTATTTGCACATTACAGTGCTGTAGTTAGGGCAGTATGAAGAGGACAGCCCATAAGTACAACCTGTTGGTGGTACAATCGGCCATCAGAAGAGCTCTCACTCAGGTACAAGTGCTGTAACAGAGTTCATTTAAGCAATGGTGGCTACTTAAATTAATTCAATTCGCTTTTCTGTAGTAGGGTTGCAAAAAGACCATTTTCCTTCTTTTCCCCTTTTCAGTTTTTTTTTGGAAGAGGGTCCTTAACCTCAACTTTGACTTGAAAGGGGGACATCGATCTATGGCTTACCTTTGGTATTATCTATGGCTCTGCTGCTTTGTAGGATAATGTAGTAATACAAAAAAGAATGACAAGAAACCAAAATATTGTAGAGAGGACTACAGATACCTGAGAGATTAATATTCAGCTGTGAAAGGGGCTTCAGTGATTAAGGCATTTGTCAGGTTTTCTGGCATAATTTTAAGCTCTGACAAAAGCTTTCCATTAATAGGAAAGATATTACTACCTGATGTTTTATGTCATTCATGTGCTGTTTTTGTGACACACTAATAGGCAGGTTAAATGACTAGGTAAATGGTTAACAGTCTGGTACTAGTGAGGCATTTGTCTGGTACACCTTGGCATACTTTTTGAAAAATTATCTACTTATTTTGCACAATAAAATGTGCTAAATTCATTTTTATCAGGCATATTTCTTACTGTTTATAATTTTTGCTTCTTTTTTTTTTCTTTTTGCATTACAGAAAGCTTATACTCTTAAAATTGTACACTAACTAGGGATAGGGCTACACTCATTCTGAACATTAGCATACAATTCCTAATATTCTAGCTACATTGTTGTTTCGCAGTAATGATGTCAATTTCAGATTGTTACTTAACATGCATAAGGCATAACTTGGGGTTATAAAAGAATGTTATAAGCCATGTATCATGATGCTTTAAGTTGATAGGATTATTCACTATTTTATGAGTCTGCGAAGATAAGGAGGAAGTAAACTGACTTTGGCACTGTCACATCAATTTATGACTCTCATAAGGCAGTTAAGAAATGTATTAATAGGAAAAATGTAATTGCTAAAATCTCTCCAGAACATTAAGTGCCTTTCTCTGGGGGGTTGCAGTGAAAAATAATTGGTGTGGGAATGTTACTGGGAAGTCATATGGCTTATCTGGCATCCCAGACAGAGTAATCAGCTGCTGTGTAACTTAGTCAAGATTAGTAAGTAGTGGGTGAGGGATTCAAACATGTGAGGAAAGCAATTTGATCTGGGTCACAAACTAAATCATTTGTTATGTGATGTGTATACTGAGAGCAAATATGTTGTACAGTGTGAGGTTGTTTGTGTGTTTGTGGGAAGGCCGGTTGAGTATGTGACATAATGAGACCTATGGGTCATTTTTCTGTGATAGATAATTATACACAAAAGAAAGTTTACAGACTAATCTGCAGCCACAAAACAAGTTTAATACTAGTATAGGATTCAAACCTAAGTTTCAAAATTCTTCGTTTTTGGAGTATACCTACTTTCTTTTCATATGGAACATAAACACTTCATTCTCTGTCATGTGTTTACTGATTCATAATCTGCATATTTTAAGTTTTATTTATTTCTCAGAGTGTAAACAACTGATTTTGTGAACATCTGCGAGTGAAGATTTGGGAGTGGGGGGTGTCCTAATTCCTTATTGTTTGCATTTGCTGCCAGTAAAAACATTTATGTGCATCAATCGGCAAGAGCTGTTGCCAGAGTTAAAACCAGATGAACAATTATATACTTCAGTCTCTGACTCCACTTTATACCCCTCCTGATTCTGTGAATTTTTGTTACAGAGAAATCTCAATGAACCTGATTGCTGTGTCGCACATGGGCACAGCTGCAAAGCACTGATTACAACATTTTCTCCCATCCTGCCATGCACTCGGCCTATCCAGGCCTATCCTCCCATCATTCTAGTGGTCCCCACCCTTCCTGATATTGTTCTGCTGGTTACTGATAAGATTAACCTCATTTCCATGAACCACTGTTTTGCCTGATGCAAATTTCCCTCTTTAAAGATCTAATGCACAGGAAACTTGTGAAAGCAAAGCATAGATTTTTTTGCATTTCTTTTGAATGGAACAGCTAAATAAACAAACCAAAGTAACAACAAGTAGGGTTGTGAATTATTCTTCATTGTTTGCACATTGTTTTGGTATTGTCTGATGAAAAAAAATTGTAGCATGTGGAATGAAAGGCATCTTCTTTGTTCACTAAAATGAAGTACACACTTAAAAACAAGAATTAGGTTAGCAACCTAAGTGAAAATCTTCTGTGACACTAGGTCAAAGCACTGTAATAGAAGCCATGCATTTATATAAAATAGTTTTGTCCTGCATTTTGCTAAAAGATGAGCTTTAATCTTAAAATCTGAAGAGGACAGCATATAACTTATGGGTTAAAACATTTTCCTCTACAGCTAGCTATTGTATAAATCACAGCAGTGGTTTCAAATAAAGGAATCCCTTGATTAACAAAAAAGGTTAAAATGAATGAAAGAATATTTCATTTAAGGCAGGAATTGTTTTATATGCTTTAATACATTCTTCCTGGACATATTCTAGTCCTAACACAGTAGTGGCTGAAAGTACAGTTGTGTACACTTACCATAAATGTAGATGTTTGAGTGTATTCACTGTTGCAGTCATTACATTTGGTTTATCTGCTTGCAGTAGCCCTCAGTTGGCCTGATTAACAAAGTCTTGGGTCCAGCATCAGTTGCTTTTCCTTCTTTCATGACGTCAGGTCGTCAGGGCTATAAAGCATGCAGCCAACGCCATTATATCAGTTTTTCTTGCCCCAGATGTCAGGTGCCCATCTAATGGGAAGCAATTCAATCTATAAATACGAGGATATACCTCCAACAAAAAAAGCAAATACACCAAAAAGCTTTTAGAGCATAGTGAGAGTAGAGGTATAGCCAAAAGAAGAAAGGGGGCTGGAGGGAGGGTAACCAGGACTGCAACAGTGAATACATTTGAACATCTACATTTATGGTAAGTGTACACAACTGTACTATGTTCTTCATGTTTCACTGTTGCAGTCATTTCGTTTGGGTAGATTCCCAAAGCTAAGGTTGGGAGGAGGAATTTAAATAGAATTAGGACCAGCAAAAAGGCCCGGCAAGACTGCAGCGACAAAATCAGCTCTGGATTTAGAGAAAATTGGAAAATGATAATGCTTGGTGAAAGTATGTACAGAACTCCAGGTAGCAGCTTCTAGGATGTCCCTAGTAGGGACGCCCCTGAGAAAGGCTATAGAGGTAGATGCAGCCCTGGTTGAATGGAGTCTGATGCCCTGTGGGATAGATTTTCTATGGTGCTTATAGCAGAAATGAATGCAGTGGCCTATCCATTTTGAAATGGTTTGTTTTGAAATAGCTTTCCTTTCTGCCCCTGCAGCAAATGCCACAAACAGTTGTTCAGATTTCCTTTGAGGTTTAGACCTGTCCATGTAGACTCTAAGCTGTCTGTGCATGTCTAAAGAGTGCGGTATCCATTCCCCTTTGTTCTGTGGGTTAGGAAAGAAGGTAGGCAAATGAATGGACTGATTAAGAGCCACACTGGATATCAGCTTGGTGGATGAAAGAGGGATTGGTTCTGAGAGACACCCTGTCCGCATGAAAGATGATGAAAGGTTCCACTGCCATAAGGGCCTGTAATTCAGATACCCTTCTTGCAGAAGTGATTGCTAAAAGGAAAGCTGTTTTCTAGGAAATACATTTTAAATCTGCAGTAGCAGCTGGCTCAAAAGGAGGAAGAGTGAGTTACTCCAAGACAAAGTTAAGATCCCAGGCTGGGGTTGGAGCTCTGCTGGGTGGCCTTAAATTTTTGGCCCCCTCTGAGGAACTGCTTGAGCAGTGGGTGAGAGAAGAGGGGAGGCTCTGTGCTATAATGAGCTGAAATGGCTGAGGCATGAATTTTGATGGAGGAAAAGGACAAGCCCTTATGAAGCATCTCAGTCAAGTATTGTAGAATCTGAGGTAAATTGGGCACTGCTGCGTTCATTCCTTGAGATTAGTTTCAGGCACAAAATCGTTTCCATTTTGCAGCATAAGATTTTCTAGTACTAGGCCTCCTTGCCTCTAGAATGATATCCATCACTGATTTACTGAGGGATGGTAAAGGAGAAATTAGGTAATTAGCCAGGCTTTTAGGTTCAGGGTTTGCAGCTGAGGGTGCAGGATCTGGTTCTTCTGCTGAGACAACAGGGAAGGAGTCTGAGGCAGGTGCCATGGAGCCAAACATGACACACTGCGCAAGAGTGGGTACCAGTGTTGGTGAGGTCAGTCTGGTGCAATTAAAATTGTCCTTGGCTTGTTCTGTTTGATCTTTAGTAGTACCATGAAGAGTAGAGGCAGAGGAGGAAAGACATAAACTGATAGGTTTTTCCAGCTGAAGGATAGAGCATCCACTTTCCAAGCTAGCTTGTGAGGAATCCTTGTACAAAATTTGTCCAGTTGATTTTTTCTGGGGTGAAGCAAACAGGTCTATATCTGGGCTCCCCATTTGCTTGTCAAAATGTTGAAAATCCTTGTTTCCAGTTTCCACTCGTGTGGGTCCATGAGGTTTCTGCTTAGTGCATCTGCCAGTGTATGCAGTTTTCCTGGCAGGAATTGAGCATGTAGATTCATTTGGTAGCTCAAGGCTGTGTACCACAATGCCATGGCTAGTCTGCAGAGTGTGCAAGAATGTGTACCCCCCTGCTTGTTTATGTACCACACGACAGTGGTGCTGTCCGTCTTTACCATTAGTTGTCCTGGAAGAATGTGGTCCTTGAAGGCTGTCAGAACATTCTGTACAGCTAACATTTCCTTTTGATTTATGTGCAGGTGCATTTGACTTGGGTTCCATTTGCCCTGAATGCACTTCCCTGCCAGGTGAGCCCACCATGCATAGTCTGATGCATCTGTTGTTAAGATTTGGGCAGCAAGGGGTAATGTGAATGATAGTCCCCTGTTTTGGTGGCAGGCCTCTGCCCACCAAAGGAACTCTAGGCGTAGGCAAGGTATGATAGGAATCCTTGCTTCTAGAGCCTGTGAATGTTGACACCATAGGCTTTTGAAATACCATTGTAGTTTCCACATATGCAGCCTTGCATATGGAATTAGAAGAATGCAGGAGGTCATGAACCCCAAGGCTTGCAGTATTTGCCTTGCAGATAGCTGGGTTTTTGTGGCCACTTGTTTGAAGTAGGTTGTCAAATGAATCCATTTCTCTGGCATGAGGAAAGCCATCTGGGAAGTTGTATTCAAGCTTTCTCCCAGGAATATAATTTGTTGACAAGTTACCAGGTGTGATTTCTTTTTGTTCATGGTGAACCCCAGATAAGTCAGTACCCTTTGCAAAAAGGCCAGATGATTCAAAGAATATCCTGGCTTTCTGCCTGAATTAGACAGTTGTCCAGATATGGGTATATGTGAATATTTCTTTGCCTGCAAAAATGTAATGACTGGAGCTAGGCAATTTGTGAATACCCTGGGTACAGTAGATAAGACAAAGGGAAGTACAGAGAACTGATAGTGCATGTAGCCTGCTTTGAAGCATCGGTATCTTCTGCAAGACTCCCTGATAGGGATGTGCAGGTATGCTTCTTTTAAATCTAGTGATGCCAACCATGCATCTTTGCCTAGCATAGAAAGTAGCTGGTGAAGAGTCAGCATCTTGAATTTTGGAATCATCAGGAAGGTGTTTAGAGTAGAAAGGGCCAAGATAGGATGCCATGTATTGCCTTTTCTGGGTACCAGGAAAAGTCTCAAATAGAAATCTTGTCCCTTTTCCTCTTCTGGTACCAACTGAATAGCCCTCATGTTTAAAAGAGAGAGTACTTGATTTTGGGCCTCTGCCCACTACTGATTTGGGGGTAGATCTGGCCACCCGCTTGGTGTTGGTAATGTGTGGAAGTGAAATATGTATCCTTGGGACACTATATTTAAAACCCATTTGTCCCGTGTAATGAGTTCGCAGTTTTTTGGCCTGCAGACCAATCTTTCCGCCTAAAGGAGCATTCAGTTGGGAAGTGCTTGGAAGTTTTAAAAGCAAGTCATTGAGACAGTTTTCCATAGGGGGGAGTCTTACTACTCCCAGATTTTGGTGTGGAAACCCCCCACTGCTTAGCCTTGTGTGTCCCTTGGGACTAAAACCTGGGGTTTCTGCTATGTTTGGGTTTGGCTTTAGAAGACCTGGAGGGGGTTTGAAAGGACCAATTTTTAGAGGGCCAGTGCCTACTAAACCTAGGAGGCTGAACGTGTAAGAAATCAGTTTGCATAGATTTAGCTATATCTTCCATCTTTTTAAGAACTTCCTCAGCCTTGTTGCCAAACAGGTGGACCTGATTTAAGGGAGCATCCAACAATTTAGCTTTAACATGATCAGGCAAAGATTGCTCCTTAAGCCAAGCATGCCTTCTGAGCACAGACCCAGTAACAGCAGCCCCACAAGAGGCCTCTAATGAATCAAATCCACATTGCACAGTATGTTTTCCAACCTGTTCAACAGAATGCATTAAATCCTGTAATTCTTTTTTTCAGCACAGTCAGGCATCAACATAATTTTCTGTTTAAGCAATCCAATAACATGTTGTTGATACTTTAACATATGAAACTGGCAGTTTAAAGCCCTAATGGCCAAGGTTGCAGAAGTGTCAACCTTCTTACACCATTTATCTAGCGCCCTGGAGTCTCCATCAGAGGGGGTAGGATTTTTAGCAGTAGAAGCCTTAGTGCCCTTGGGTCTCTGTGAAATAGTCTCTGGATCTGCAATAGGATTTTTAAAAAGGAACTTGTGTGAATCAGGAACCCTGTAATATCTGTCAGGTTTTCTGGGAGCAGGAGGCAAAGAATCAGGGACCAAACTAGATTCTGAAAAGGCATCATCAACAATGTCTAGTACAGAAGGTATAGCTAAAGGCCTATGTTGAGGCAGGAGTAAGAAATCCCTAAGCCTCCTTTTTGAATCAGAAAAATCCTGGCTTGCCCAGTGGAAATGCTCCCTTAAAGTATGTAAGGTCTCACCAAAAGAAAAATCCTCTGGAGGGGAAGCAGAGGGAATAGAGTCCTCTGCATCAGAATCCTCATAAATAGATAAGGGCAAATCCAGATCATCAGAAGAATCAGAAAAATCAGAATCCTGGTCAGAAGATTCATAAACTACTTCAGTCCTAGGTCTCTTAGTAGGGGGGGGGGGGTTGGCTTCCCCTGATTAGTGTTATAAGATCTTCAGCCATTCTTATCATTTGTTTTTTAGGCATAGAGGCCTGAGCATGTGGCCTGGGCGTCGGTTTCTTAGACATGGTTCGAGATTTTGGCCTAAATGAATAAGGAGGCATCAGTTTAATATGCAAGTCCATAGGCCTGAATACAACCTCAGAAGCTGGTGCCTGCACAGTGGCTCTGGACCCATCCAAGGTAGAGACATCCGCAAGTTCCACAGTTGAAGCATCTCGTGGTATACCGGACTCCGAATGGGTCTTGGAAGAAGCCTGCGAGTCAAAAGTAGTGGGTATCATTGGCTGCGAAAGTGCCTCACTGAGTACCGGCAAACTGGTGAATGGCTTAGGAGAAGCATCGTCGGCAGCTTTGGACCTCGGTGGCCTGTCTCTGTCTTTATCTTTGCATTTTTTCGGAATCCCGGTAGTCGGATGGTTAACCAACGACATTTCTGGATAATTAAACCGAGAACCAAAACATTTAGAGGTGGAAATATACCGATGACGGATAGTGCGCTGATTAAATAAAGCACAAAGCCGACAGCAAGGTATGTCATGGTCAAGGCCTAGGCAAGGAATACAGTTGTTGTGTCTTTCAGCTTTTCCCGGTTAGTGGTCACCACAGTGGAACTCTGGTCCACTAATGATTGGTAGTTGATTTTTACATGACGAGTTACCAGCCCTGATGCACAACCTTCAACGAAGGTATGTCCATTCACGCATGTCTCCACTCAGAATACGCTCTAGCTGAGAATCGAACCGGACAGCATCTTATTGTGAGGTGACAACGCTACCACAGCACCACCACAAGTAATGCAATTATTAACTTTGATATGGGAAGGAGCAAGAAAAATTTCTCTAATGGGTTACTTAGCTTTAGTTGAAGACTTTGGTTCTGAAACTCGAAAACGAAA
Organism: Protopterus annectens; assembly: GCF_019279795.1. Taxonomy (NCBI): domain Eukaryota; kingdom Metazoa; phylum Chordata; order Ceratodontiformes; family Protopteridae; genus Protopterus; species Protopterus annectens. The sequence goes on along the minus strand of NC_056725.1, from coordinate 193,168,949 downwards.
ATTTCAGGAGTCGGCCGACCGGCACTTTTGAACTGCTTCTGCTTTGGGCACCACACAGCAAGAAAGACTGATGCAATGGCATTGGCTGCATGCTTTATACCCCTGACGACCTGACGTCATGGAAGAAGGGACAACAACCGATGCAGGACCCAAGACTTTGTTAATCAGGCTGACTGAGGACTACTGCAAGCAGATAACCCAAATGTAATAACTGCAACAGTGAAACAGGAAGAACATCAGCTTTACAAGTTATATGTATGGCTGGATGTAACTTTTTATTTATGATACCTATATTATACTTTAAAGTCTCACAACTCAAGCCTAAGAACATGAATGCTGCCCCTGCCATAATTTTAAATGCGTATCTGTCAAGTAGCACTCTTGATGAAGTTTGTATAGAAAGAAAATTATAATATTTTTAGTAACAAATGATCAAGGACCCATAAATGATCGGATCCCTGTGTAGACCCTGATCCTGTTATAAGTATGACACTTCATGCAGATGGTTTGTAATATTACTGAGTTTGAACATTTTTAATAGAAACTAGGCACATGTTTAGTAACACTATGTAAAGTACTTACTTATTATTTTTTGATAACCCATGGTCTGATTCTAAGGAGCATGGGAAGCAAAATAAGTAGTACACCTATACAAACAATGCGACACAACTTATGAAAAAAATAATTCAAGAGCATTTGAAGTTATTTGTCAAACAGTAAACAAATGTCCTAGAACTAGCAAATGTAGTTTGTTGAACATGTAGTTCCTAGATGACAGACTTCTCTTTGATAAAATTGTAGCAGAATGTATTACTACTGACAAACTCTCAATTTATTTTTGGAAGTGGGAAGAATAGAATTCATATTGAATTCCATAGAGCAGGATTTCCCACAAATAGTTTCTGTTTCAGAGGATGCTTCCTGGTATTGTGCAGCTTAGGCAGTTGTGATATTTATCATATTTCGAGATGAAATTGAATACCTCAGATGTTTTATGCTGATGCAGCATAATACAGTGTGCCTATAATAAGACAGACACTAGCTAATGGGAGTTACAGTTTAGTTTACAGGGGAAAAGGAAAGCCAGAATGTGTTTTGCAAGGTAGTAAAATTGTGTCCATTTGTAGTAAACACTGGAAAAGCTTTAGATACAGCTTTAGATGCAGTTCATAAGAGCCAGAGGTGCAACATGTGGTGAGTAAGGGAGAGAGTATTCAAACTGTGAAGAGGATGTTCTTTCTTCTTCTGACATTCCTACTTAGTCTAGCAATCTTCATCAAACACAATGCACTTGCTAATAAATAAATGCTTCTGTGATTGTTCTGGAAGGCTCTCCATCATAACAAGAGATACTATGCTGCTTACATATTCTAACTCTAATATATCTCTATCTATATCTATCTACATATCTATATCTATCTATCTATATATATATATATATATATATATATATATATATATATATAAGGACTTTATTCAAACATTCATAATATCGGACATCTGTAAAGCTGGCAAAAGCAACTGAATAGTCATATGATTGCCAAATGCTTGTATTGCTTTATGGGAGTTTGCACTTACTCCACTGTTGCGCAGTCTCAAGAATTTCAATCTTTTCGGATCCTTCATTTGTAGTTTGAGTTTTTGTTTCTTTGATTATTTAAACTACACTTGTGTGTGCATATATGCATTTGTATTTGATAAACCCTGATAAGAATAAGTAGGACTATCAGAATAAGAAAGACTGTCCACTCTTCACAGATTGAGTACTGTCTCCCTTACTCACAGCAGTTGTGCATATCTATATCTATATCTATATCTATATCTATATCTATATCTATATCTGTATCTATATCTATATCTATATCTACATATATCTATATCTATATATATCTTTATCTATCTATCTATCTATCTATCTATCTATCTATCTATCTATCTATCTATCTATCTATCTATCGATCTATCAGTCTATCTATCTATCTATCTATCTATCTATCTATCTATCTATCAGTCTATCTATCTATCTATCTATCTATCTATCTATAGTTTACTCTTGAAACCTTGAAACTGCATACGTTGACCAGTCACATGATCAACCCTAAATCTTGAATCCGGAATGGCAAAAATGCAGCCATGTCAAAACAATACATTGACATCCGTAGTTTGATGTATTTGAGATAGCAGGAAGTGATGTCAGTCACACATGTTTTGCAGCTTACCATACCATAACATTCCACAGTCATTGGTAGGTGTATTTTACTATTTTGCAGGGGGACAAGCCCCCCCTGCACCCTCTGCAAATTATTCTGAGATCACACTACAGTGAGGAAGTGGGTTAATTCTGTGTTCCTCACTGAACCGTGATATCTACTCAGAATGACAAACTCAGATAAGCAAACTACACTACCCATCCACTGTAGTGTAGTTGATGTTATTTGAGTCAGCATTCTGCCCATTTGAAAACTTATATATATATATCTATATGGATTCACGTTATATCCTTGAAATACTGAAATGTCGAAATTCAGTATTTCGAGGCTATAAAGTCGAAATCCTAACAATGAAAACTCAGAAGCGAAATTCAAAATCTTGCATACCTGAGATTTTGAATTTCCAGCTTCTACTCCACACACCCCCCCCCCACACACACAAACACAAGCTCTCTACTACATAAAAGAAGTCAGGGGCAAGCCCCCCTGCACCCCCATGTGGGAAGCAGCGCCTCCCCACACCTCCCCTACTTAAATATTCTCACTTCGAGATCATACTACATACAAACACACACAAAACACCACCACACAAGCTACATTCTCCTCGCACATACACATCACAGCAACAAAAAACACTGACACACACCACAGTCCCTACACAAAACCCTTAACACATACACACTTACCTGCATCCATAACCACAGTGAAACCTCAGAAGTGCGAGATTCAAAACCTTCAGTATTCAAGGTTTTGAATTTTGCGCTTCTGAGGTTTTGCTCTTGTCAGGATTTCATTTTATGGGCTCGAAATACTGAATTTTGATATTTCAGTATTTCGAGCTTCTAAAGTGAATCCATATATATATATATATATATATATATATATATATATATATATATATATATATATATATATATATATATATATATTTATATATATATATATATATATATATATATATATAGATATAGATATAGATATAGATATATATATATCTATATATATATATATATAGATATATATATATAGATATATATATAGATATACTGTATATATAAAATGATGCATAAATAGTGGTAGTTTTTGGGTCTGATGTGATGTATTAAGTGCATGGATATTTCCAGGCAGTAAATAAAGTCTGTTTTTAATTTGCCATGTGTTTAGCAATGTTCTATGTTTAATAAATAGTTTAGAAGAACAGGGTGGCAGTGAATCCTGAATGTCTCTTGCAATATGTAGCCTAGTTTCTATGAACATCTTTTGACAGGTGTTGCGCCAGATTTTGACTACTGAAAAGACATGGTAATGCTCCTGCAGGAATGCTTCACTCTCTGAGAAGGTGAACTGTATTTCCTGCTCTTAAGACATAAACAATGTGTTTAGCCAGCCTAAAACTGAACCTTTTGGAACACCTTTCCAAATTATATCTTTGTCTGAGAAGGAGTTGTTTGTATGCATTTCAAATGTTTTGTTATAAAGAAAGGTACTGAAACATTAAACAGCTTCAGAGGAGAACCCCACTTTTAGAAGTTTTTCCAGTAGTGTTTGGTGATAGACTGTCTCAAGGCACATCTGAAATCAAGGAAAATGGCTTCACTAATAATTTCTATATTTGAGAATATGGGATTACGTAGGGAATAAAGAGCCATTAACATGATATAGTTAGGTCTAAAGCCTATTGATTGTCTGACAAAGTGTCATATTTTTTTTACATATTCCAGAACTTGCTCATAGATTAGCTTTTCTACACATTTTTCCCATAGACAGTTGTTTGCAATAGGCCTACAGTCGCTCTATGTTTTGGGGGAGGCTATTTTTGAGTATGACAAAATCATACTGTGTTTGAAACTAGATGGTAGACAGTGGTGATAGTTAAGGTGAAATATGTCTTAAAGGGCTGCATAGTATATAAGTACCATCTTGTATTAGGTTGATATGCAGACTGAAAATGTGAGCTTATGGGTGAATGCTAGGCTAACTGCCCTGGAGGACAATTTTAATCTAGGAAATAACCTGAGGTTAGAATCAAGCCCTGTATTTTGTGTCTATGAGATGAAAACCTTAAACATTATGCCAAACTCAACCCATGAGTTAAGATGGGTTGGAATTGATTATTTAGTGACAGATTTGAGGTAGAATAGGGGATATTCAAGTACAAAATATGAAGGTATTTGTAGGGTTGAAAATTCATAATTGTGAATTAGGGTGCCTATTGGTGATGGAGAACAGGGAATGTTATTTTTGATTTTTTTCTGATTTGGTATTCTAGTGTTGTTATAGTTTGTTTGTGTATCTACTACATCTAATATATCTAATTCCTTTTCACAATTTCTCAGAATCTTTAAAATAAAGTGCAGTGGTCTGAGGTAATGTTTATTTTAACTGATTTTTAAGATTTTGATAGTGGGTACATTTTCAACGGTTAGAGATAGCCTGTAAGGAATACAACGTTTTGTTTAGGATGCTAGCATTGAGTATTGCTACTTTTATATTATTTTGATTGTGATTGGCTATTGAGTAATTTGAGGAGGCTGACCTGGCCTAAAAAAGGGACTACATGGTGGAAAAGTCTTAATATATGGACACCATGAGGAATGAGATGCAAACCATTCTTATCAAAGAAGCTAGGACTTTCAGTCATCTTACCTCAGGCTGATATATATATTGGATCCTCCTAGAATGACACCAGTAATTAAGCCAATAATTGAGGTCAGTTGTCTTCTGTTTGTATTGAGGCATGCTTTTTGTGATAGGATACTGTTCAATAACACTTTCACTCATTTTCCAGATGCATATTCTGAAAACTCCATCAGGTTTCTCTTCATGTGATCCAAGGAGTTGCATCTCAAGTCATTCACTCCTACATGTGTAATGATAAGGTCATATGTGTACCCAGAGTGAAGGAACTTGAGAGCTTTATTACCATTACATATCCTGGCACCTTGCAAATAGCTGACAATTACCCTGTCTTTACTCAGCCTGGCAAATGGAAAATCTGTGTGACTAATTATGGCATTACCTATAACCAGTCATTGCCATATGAATTCATTTGGTCGGCATCTATCTCCCCATGACTAGTTATGTAAACACTATTAGCATCTATATTTCCTATAGTCAGATTGAGCTGTATGTTAGACATATGAATTGCTGATGCTGGATTGCATGCAGGAGGTAAATTTAAATTTAAATTTGACAGCCGCTTAGGCTGATGCCTATTCTTCAGAATACTAGTAGGCTTAGGTAGAGATCTTTTAACAGCATCAACATCAGACAGCTTAGAGTTTGTAATCTGTGAATGTTGCACTGGTGCAAGCTGAGGACAAGACAGTGTTATGCTCATTGCATGTTACTGGCTGAAAGAGGGACACCCCCAGTTGAGTTAAGTATTTACACCTCTCGCAGATATAGTCCTTTGGGTTTAGTAGCAGTTCATTACCAGTGAGCATGATGCAGTTCATACACTGCCTCTGAATTCCATGAGCTATCAAGTTGGCAATAGAGGGGAAGTTTTTGTGTTGACACCCCATGATGACCAATGTTGCTAGATTTAATGTAAGTGAGGAGCTTATGAGGTAATGTGGAAATATTACAGCTATGGAAGTTAGTTGGACTGGTTTTATGTTCAGTGTAAGCATGCACTGTTTAGTGCTACTGATATTCAGGCTATGCAGAGCAATAGAACTAAAAGAAAGCTTGTGCAGCTTAGCATAAGCAGTTTAGATAAAGCAGACATAGATAAGTAACTCAACAATGTTGTAAGAAGGTACCCTTCTTACAATATAAGAAGAAAAAAACTTTACTTCCACATACTAACCACTAAGGAAATGCCACCAGTGAGTCACTGTGCTCAACACAGCTCCATGTAGTAAATCCAACAGAAGAAAACAAAAGAGCCAATGAAAACTCAAAGAAATCTGAAGCCCAAGTGCCATAAAATCATCCAAAACCTGTATCAATGAATTGAACTCTTACTTAAAAAAAATCACAACTAATCCCAAGATGGCTGCCAATTCAGGCAAAGCAGATTTACTCAAGGCAGTGTGATAAATGAAACAAAACATAATTATATCAAGCAGAAAAGCTCAAAATGTTAAAGTACAACCATCAATACCAGAGATAGCAATATTAGCTAAAAATGACAACAATAAAAAGTATCATGTACCTTACTTACATTTTTTGTTAACTAGGTGTTTCAGCAAGGGAGAACTGTAGAACGTAACACTGCACAATTTCACTAAGGGGAAGGACACAAATCACAGAAAGGACATAGTTTCTCAGATGGTTAATACAGCCTATTACACAGTTCACCTGCAAACTGTCCCTATGACCCCTGCTAGATCTTTTCAGCATCCTTGACTTCACATACTATTTTGTGTTTCTCTTATATAAATCACATGGCTTAGAGAAAACTCACTACCCATCTAGCAAAAAGGCCACCTCTGTTGCTACCTGCTCTTTTTCAAACTTATATCAGTAGGTACTTCATTGGATAACAGCAGCTAGATCTTATGATACCACACATGTTTTCTGAATGCTGCTTTGGGCTAAGATAAATTCTGAAGTCATTAACAACAAGGTGAATACTCCTTGACTCATCTGTGACTTGACAAGTCACACATTAGGAAACACACAGACAGTAACAAAAACTAGTATGCATACCTAAACAATGTTACTACTCTTTACCTTCTAGATAGTCAAAAGTTCTGAATGCTAGAACTTAAAAGATTAATCACATCTGTGACAACCCACGACTGGATCAGTAATCAAGGAGCCTCAATCCTCACCACTGGCAATAGTGGGGGATGTTTACTGAGAGGATGACAAGTACACACACAGTATTTCCAGATGCAGCTCTATGCATCAAGTGCAATTTCCCTTAAGAACACACAGAGACCAAAGTCTGTCTGGGGCTGATTAGACGCTGTTCCTCTAGATCCCCAATAAGACTTCCCACTGGCACAGCTATAGAGCTGAGATCTCAGCTGACTGACCAAGCCTGGACCTCCTGCACTCTCTCTCTGTCCAAACAGTGCTTTGTGTCTCTGCCTAAGTAGCTGATACACACACTCTTTGAGGTTTGATTCACACACACACACACACACACACACACACACACACACACACACACACACACACACACACACACACACACACACACACTTGGGAAAAGCTGGCACAGATTTACTAGCTAGACCTCCTTCTGCCAAGACTGTAAGATAGTTTTCACTGCTACTAGTCACTCCTTACCAGCTATTTTAAGGCTCTTAGCAAAGGTTGATAATTTTTAACTGTGTAATATTAATATTAATATAAATGGTAGTTTGACCAGTAGCAAGGCTATTAGGAGTGGCCCACACTACACAGTGTCACCTAATAAATATGCAAGTACTCTCACAACTTAAATATGTCTACACAGATCAGACACAAAGAAAGGTTTAAATATACTTAATAATAATAAAGCAACAGGACAATACTACATATTCACAGTGATATCAGATTTCAGAATCACAGGAACTATTTAAAATAACATTGCAGTACAGGCTCGCACAAATAAAGAAGAACATCTGGACTAAGCTTTGTTATATTCCTCACTGCATCTAAGAGTTATACTGTTACCTAGAAATGTATTTCATTATTGAAAGGCAGATGTGGCAAATAGCTGTTACTGTTGTCAGGTCCAAGACATAATGCAGAATGCCCTGTCTCACTAACAGGCTTCTCAAATTAATGTCATAAATATTACTGCTGGGATAGCTTGCAGAATGACATCATTTCTGGTCATCTGACATCTAGTTCCCAGGCAAAAAAAAAAAAAACATTGCTAGTAGCTGGCAGCATTTAACATCTGCCTGTAGTAATATACAGACAAGGTCATTTCTTCAGATTTTTGGCAGATGCTGGAAGACATAAAACAATTGCATTCCTTCATGCTTCAAAAGAGCAATTAGTTCATTCCAAGGACAATACAGAAAGTTTCATAGTACAGACATTGTGTCTACCTGCATTAAAAACTTAAGAGATAGCCTCTTTATTGTGTCCTATAAAGTAATTTAATTTCAGCTATTTTTCTAAAGTTTGCTGGACTGAAGTTAACCCTCCAGTTTCCTCTGTTGACATGTACATTTAAACAGTTACAATAGCGCATGTACGTTTCTGTTCTCTTTCAGTAGGGCACACTGTGGATACATTTTAAGCACAAGCACTTTACAAAATACCTTTTCAACACAAACATCTGTACAGAGCAGTCTGGTATACACATGCCATACAGTTATAATACATTTGTAACACAAACATCTTATATAAATCATTTCAATAGTCACCAATGACATATAATTATTTACAAAATTCCAACTAGCTGTGCTGGCAGTATCTCCTTTCATCACACTTCTTCCTCCCTTTGAAGATTCAAGCTACTTTATCAAGTGACCCTTCAGAAACATTGCTTGAAATGAACATGTACATAAATGCATGGAACTAGCCATACCCAACAGAACTAAGACACACTACTCCAAAAAAAGGAAGCCTATCTGGTAGTCCCCTGGCTATTAATAAACTCTACAATAGAAGGAAGAACTGCTGCAGAAAAAGGTGAAGTTTCAAGACTGGAAAAACTCTCTTATTAGCCTAAACAAAAAGTTGAGATCCCTCATCAAAACCTCTAAAGCCAACTATGAAGGCAGAATTGTGGCAGACACTAAAACACAACCACAAAGCCTTCTATAGCTATATCAAGCATCTACATGGCAATACCCAGGTTTGCTCTGAGTTACTGCACAATGGTACCTTCGATACTGAGCCAACAGATATTGCCAACATACTGGCTGACAGATTCAGTGTCAGTATTGCCCCTCTCTGCCCCCCTATAGGACCAATCACAATTCCAGAGGAATGCCAGGCACCCAGCATTACTGCAGCACAGGTTAAGGCTGCATTGTCCAAGGCCAAGAATATAGCTTCCATGAGACCTGACAATATCCCTGGACGTGTTCTACGTGAACTATAAAGTAAACTGGCACCACATCTGTGTGCCCTGTTCAATCACAGTCTCACCTCAGTCTTTGTCCCTACTGAATGGCACACTGTTACAGTCATCCCTTGCCATAAAAGGGGAGTGACTACAGACCCTGGGAATTATCTTCCCATTAGCATGATGAGTCTGGCTATGGAGAGCATCATCATGGATCTAATTAACAAGGATATAGGGAATCTCCAAACTCTAGATCCCATTCAATTTGATTTTATGAAAGGTAGATCATGCCTGCTCAACCTGTTTGACTTCTTTGATTCAGTCACCAGAGCTGTGGATGAGGGTAAAGCAGTTAATACAGCCTACCTCAATTTGGCTAAGGCCTTTGATACCATTCCCCACTCAGGAATTATTGATAAACTCACCAAACTAGGCATTAAACCCCTATATAACTAGGTGGGTTGCAAACTGGCTTACAGATAGAATCCACAGTGTGAATGTAGCGGAATTCAAGTCAGACTGCTAACCCTCTCCTATTTGGCATCTACTTCTCAGAAGTCCAGGCCAATATGGAGGGACTTTGGATGACCAATTTCACAGACAACTGCAAGCTGGGAGCCATTATTAACTCCCCAAGTGATGTAGCCATCCTACAGAAAGGCCTCGCTGAGACCAATGACTGGTGTCAAAACCATGGCCTTAAGCTTAATGCCAAAAAATGCGTCATCATCCCCTTTAGGAAAAACTCAGTTCCCACTAATTACCACATTGATGGGAGCCTACTGAACACTGAAGGCATTATAAGAGATCTGGGGACAAAGGTTGACAGAAACCTCTTCTTTGACTACCAGATTGCCACTGTGGTTAGAAAGTCCTTCATATGGCACACCTCATTACCAAGGGTTTTGCATCCAGGAAGAAAGAGGTAATTATCTCTCTCTACTCTTCCCTCATTAGGCCAATCATCTAGTATAATGCCTCATTTGGCATGTACCTCACTAGACAGATACAATAGCTGGAAAGGCTACAAAAGTACCTCATGAAAAGGATCCTAGGCCTTAAACACATGTCCTACTTGGACAGACTTAAAAGCCTCCAACTATTCCCTGTCTCATATCATCTACTTAGAGGTGATCTCTGCGTGACTTACAAAGCCATGTCTGACCCAGCTTTGTTAGAAATGCTACATCTAAAGAAATCCCAATCTCTCCACACCACAAACTCCAGAGACCTCAACTTCATTACCACAATCAACAGAACATGCTGTAGGGACTGGTTCACAACCCAGAGACTGCCCATGCTCTGGAATAGACTTCCCATACATGCCAAGCAGAGCACTTCACCAGCCCTCTTCAAGAGAAATCTTGAGTGGATGGGAAATACAAGGTTTAGCTCGGGGATCACTCCATTGGCACTACTTGATAGAGGCACTGGGAACTGACGTCGGGTGGCATGATGCCAGGGCACTTCTATGGGCTAGGCTTTTAAGGAAAGGCTCCAGGGCCATTAGCCTAATATGCACCTATGAACCTATGAGCCTATCAGGGAATACATTGCCCTATACACTGTCTTGAGAACCCACTGCTTTTGCATTTCTGAACCCATTACAGTCTTACTCTGTCATATCATATGCCTGCAAACCTATGTTCCACTATAATAACTTGGGAGTTTGCTGACTGGCTCCCTGTAACCATAGATCCCAATCAGACTTCTTCTGCCTTCTACTGTAAATACTTAGAACCAGGGTCTCCCTATCATTTAAGGTTTCATCATGTTAACATTGTACAGTTTATGCCCTTGCCTCCTACCTAGCAGTTCTACCATGTATGTTAACATCAACTTGAAGCAAACTGGAACTCACCACAACTTGAAAATAAAAAAAACAAAAACATTAAGTTATTTATCCACATGATCCACTATTTATTTTCTGTACTTCAAACAGCAAAAAAATCACTGGTTTAGCGCTTTCATCTACAAAATGTAGACTTCATCAGAACAACTTCTCCAAATAATAACTATGCTTATATAGCATTGAAAAAGGCGCCAAAATAGTTGATTGTATCAATTATGCAGTTGTGTTATAAGTTACGTAGATATTCATTTAATACTCTTAATACTGAATAGCCTGAATTCTATTCAGTATGTAATTAAGGAATGTATCTGTAACTGCTAGCAGCATAACCTCTATTGAATACAATCAACTATTTTCTTGCCTGTGGAACTTCTGTGCTTTTACATTTTCATGTATGTTAACATCACTGTCCTTCCTTACCACTTTGAGGGGTCTGTCCCACATTGCCTGTAGCTTGTTGTGTCTGACAGGAATGAAAACCATAACCTGCTGCCCTATAACATACTCTCTGGCTTGAGCACCACTGTCATACCAGACCTTTTTTGGCTGTTGGGCTTCTGCCATGTTCTCCTGGACCAAGCCCATGAGTTCCCTGAGCCTTGTCCTGAGGTTTAGGACATATGCCACAACAGAATCCTTGTGGGATTCACACTCACCCTCTCACTCATCACAAATCAAATGTAGAGGTCCCCTCACCTTATGCCTGTACAGCAAATTGAAAGGCAAAAGACCTGTGGATTCCTGGGGCACCTCTCTGTAAGCAAAGAACAAATGGGTCAAATATTTGTCCCACTCACTCTTAAACTGGTCTGCAAATGCTTGTAGCATGGCCTTTATGGAAGAGTTTAACTTCTCCACAAGACCATTAGTCTGGGGGTGGTAGGGGTAGTATTTAGGTGCTTCACCCCACACTGCTCACAAAGACAAGCCTCTCTGGAAATCTAAATGCTACATGGCCCCATTGGTTACATTTATGATGTGAAATTAGCACCTCTGTCAGTCATTATTTCTTTTGGGAAACCTACCCTGCTGAAAAACTCTAACAAAGCATTTGCCACCTTTTCTGCCTTGATGGAGGCCAGATCCACCATCTCAGGTTATCTGGTAGCATAATCTACTACCACTGGGATATACTTCTTCCCTGTGGAACTTGAGAAACTCAGAGGCCCCACAATATCCATAGCTTCTCTCTGAAATGGCTTCACAGGCAAAGGCATCGAAGGAGCTTTGATATTGTCTCCTGCCTTGCAGCTGTTCTTTACCTTCAGTCTTGCTGCTACAGGATAGCTCCATCCTTGAAGTAGCCACCTCAACAGTCCTGGCTTCAAGAGTGCAGGCTGTCTGAGTCCACCCAGGCTACCAGACCCACATGCTTGTTTCCATGCCTGACTGCATGTCATTGCATGCACACAAGGTACTGCATTATCAAAATCATTCCCTATCAGGACATCTGCAGCAATATCCTCAAACGCACCTACTTTCTTGCTTCCTTTTCCACCCTACCAGTCAAGGTGAACCCTAGCCTAAGGTATTTGGAATCGGGTCCCTCCTAAAGCTCTGACTGGAGTAGTCTGCCCAAGCAATTAGTACTCCTCATTAACTATTGCAGTCTTCACAATGGTTAGGTCAGAGGCTATGTTTCTCTTAGCAGTGGTCTGTTTCCCATCTGCTAAGTTAGGATATAACCTCTTGTGGTATTTTGGTACCCTTGTTGTCTCCAGACAACTTTCCTCTGGCATTCTGGCATTCCCACTTACTGGCTCCCCTACCTTTTGTTCCCCACCTTGCCTCTCTGGACATCTAAATGCTACATGGCCCCATTGGTTACAGTTAAAACATTTAACCCTTCATCTCGGCTGTGTACCTGAACTAGTGGCTTCCCCTGTTAAGTTCGGACTTTGTTGGAGCAGTTTAGTTTGCCCACCATGGGTTCCTGTATACCCATGTGCTTCACTGGGTATCCATTTCCTGTGCAGTAATGCTTTGCTTGCTAGGTATAGGAGGTATTGGACTCCTTTTTTCCCCCAACTCATCTGCAGTGTTGCATTCTCTATCTGCCAACCAGATTCTCATGTCCTTAGGCAAAGAGCTAAGGGCTTGTTCCCTCACCAAATGATCTGCCAGCCCTTCAAAAGTGGTGACCTGACACCACTCACCCACATATGAAAATAAGTGCTTAACTCAGCAACATAATCACACAGATTTTCATCTGCCTTGTGACAAACAACACACCAAAATACTTTCTCTCCAGCAAATGCAATGAACAGGATCCAAAGTGGAAATAAATATACTCACCTGTTTCAAACTGCTATAGGAACAAACACATAGTAAAAGTATATTTGTCTTACTAAGTGTTTATTCCTATAGCAGTTTGAAATAGTTGAGTATATTTATTTCCACTTTGGATCCTGGTCATTGCATTTTTATCTGCCTTGAGCCTATGCTCACAAAATGTTTTCTTTTTTTTTTCTATAAGCTTCAGGTGTTAACTTAAAACACTCTAATAAATAATTTTAAACTGTATTATAATTTAAGCAATCAGTATCAGACAATTTAGAAACAGCAGTTACAGCTTTATCATGGAGTAAGGAGTACAGGAACTGTACCGAGAGCCCTTGGTCAACATTATACTGTTTACATACCCTTTCAAACATATGAATAACACTATCAAAATTATCACCCTCTATAAATTGTGGAATCAACTTACTGATCTTTATTGCTTCTCAGGTTCATTTATTCCCTTCCCCATTACCACATGACCCTGACAAGGAGTCAACATTTCCTTTTCATGTTGCCTCTGCCTCTCATTTTCTTCAACTTCCAGACATCTCAGTCACTCTGCTGATTCTAATGTCATCTGTTTCTCCTTTTCTTCAGCCTCCAAACACTGCAGTCCCTCTGCTAATTCTAGTTCCAACTGTTTTGCCTCCAGTTCAAGACTCTAACTCCAGACAGATTTTTAAGTCCTCTGAGGGAAAGTTAAACTATATTCTGAGAGTTGTACATCCCCAAGGCCAATCTGACTGTCTTCCTGGTTACTGGTCTGCAATGCAGCTGTCATTTCTTCTTTAGTCAGGTTGGCATGCCCCAGTAGTTTGTTTTTGGCACATCTCAGCCAACTGGTTCCTTGTCAGCTTGCCATACTCCTCTGCTGATACCCTTGCCTGCTCTCCCTGATCAACTAAGCTAACCAAAAATAAATAAAACTATTATGATATGAAACTCTGAATGTCTAATGTGTGGCTGCTTGAGAGTACAAACACCTTCTTTACAGTTCTAATACATTTGTATCACAAGCATCTTATATAAATCATTTTGATATTCAGCAATGAGATGTAACGCTGTGCTGGCAGTATCTCCTTTTGTCACATCTTTTCTCATTTTTACAAAAACATAATGAACAACTGACATTGTTGACACATTTATTATTTATCAAACAAATCATGTCTTAAAAAAGCAACATATGTGCATCTAAAAACACACAATACTATTTCCTATAACAGGAAACGTACACTAGGAAAGGCAAGAGCATTTTTTATATATTGCGACTCACATTGAACCAAACCCAGGTTTCAATGTTACACATCCTTTTATATAGATAGATAGATAGACAGATAGATAGATAGATAGATAGATAGACAGATAGATAGATAGATAGATAGATAGATAGATAGATAGATAGATAGATAGATATGTGGGTTTGTTTTGTTTTTCAGGGTTGAGCACTGATCTCCATGGACCTTTTTTTAGACTCCCACCAGGAACCCAGGAACAGTGTCTGGTTAACTGACTTGCTCAGAGTCACACAGTTAGGCAATGGAGGCTGAGAGAATCAAACCTTGCATCACCAGACCACAAGAAGCAGCTTGCTAGCAGCTTCTTAATCACATTAACTAACTGCTGACAATACATGTACATACATATAGATTTCTGCTAGTGCAAAACAAAAAACACAATTAAAGGCAGACTTTAAACAACAGGAATCTTTGTACCAGGAAATATTATATAAAATTGATGTGTTTTACTTTAAAATACCCCTTACAGTGAAGTCTCATTGTAAGCAATGTTCAGCCCAGCTGTCCGGATTTGCACACCGCTAAGCACTGCTCAGCATTTGCCCCTTTAAGCACTGCTCAACTCAGCTTAGTGGGTTTGTGCACCTCTGAGCTGTGCTCAGTATTTTCAAAAATGGTCCAATGATGGCAAAGGACAGAAATATGGCCTTATTTAAACCACACAGGTGGGAATACAGCCAGAAGCTGTTGTAGTTTGATAGCTGCCGGGGGTATGTCTGGTGGTTGAGAGGAATCATGCTTTCGGGCACAGTGCTGGGAGATCTTGGAATCCAGGGTCATGGCTGGGCTCCTAGTTAAAGACCATGCCCATAGACTGCTGCAGGGCCAGTACCAGGGCTCACAGTACAAAACGGAGGCCTGGGACTGTGTGGCATGTGATCTCACCAGTGCTACTGGAATCCTCCAATTTGGTGAGCAGGTATGGCATCATTATTCCAACCTAAAGCATAAGAAGGGGGAATTCTTGGCCCAATGGATCCAAGAAACTCGAGATGGAGATGCTCCAGTAGTGAGTAAGTATCTCACCCATATCAGTACCAAAATCTGGCCTGAGTATATGATACATGTATGCTTAATGTTTTTTTCCCCTACAGCTGCAGAGGAGAGAGCTAGCAACCTAAAAGCCTATGTTGACAGATCGTCAAGGTTGCGATGAGAGTCTGGTGAGTACAGATTTATCTTGCAGTATATAGCATAATAAA
>NC_056725.1:193108143-193145643 GCF_019279795.1 Protopterus annectens | reverse complement strand
TTTATAGGTTGATAGGTTGATGTGAGATCATTAGGCTATTGTCCCTGAAGTCCTTATAACCCTCACAGATGAGAGTGTAGCCCATGTTAAGACATGTCAGCACCCAGAGTCCCTGTCCAGCAGGGACACAGGAATCAGAGGACTGTGTTTTTTGTTTCCCATGCACTTATACAGGAAGCACTTCACAAGGGGTAGTGAGGCACTTAGCTTGATGTGGACAGGTAGTGTATTCCACAGATAGGGGAGTCTGTGGTACACATATCTGTCACACTAACAAGCTCTACTGATATCACAAACCAGGTTGATGCTGTGCCTATAGGTTGATTGAGTGGGTCTTGACTTCCAGATGTACAACAGTCCCATCAAGACAGGGTCTGGATTGCTTTGTATGCCAGACAGAGGTCACCTCTGAGGAGTCTGTATAGAACTGAGTAGAAGAACAGTGCTGTTAGTCTATCTGTGTAGGATAGGTGTTTTGGGTCCTGGATTCTCCCAGTGAGGAAAATCTGTGATCTCTCCAGCTGCTGCATGTGCTTTGTGAGGTACATGCCAAAGGTGACAGTGTACAGAATAATTGGCCTTATACGGTTAGAATACATGGATCTTATGACATCTTTGTCTCTGGATGAGATACCCTTACTTTTGTGTTGGTCAATCTATGAAGCTTTCTTACAGCAGAAACAACATGGTGCTCAGACTTCAGGTTGCTATCAACCTGGGTGGCTAAATGCCTCTACTGAATGTGCATGTATGACATTGTTGTTAATGTGATAATATGTGGGGATGTCAGTCTTTCTGAACAGGATGATGATGCATCTGCAGGCATTCAGCTTGAGGCCATGTTTCTGGTGGCAGTCATTTGTTTTGGTGAGACCCTGTTGTAGAACATCCACATCACTTTGGGTATTGAAGACTGCCCCCAGCTTGTATTCATCTGCCAACTTGGTCAGCCATAGGCCAGTGTTTTTGAACTGTACCTCAGGGAAGTATATTCCATATACCAAAGATCCCCAGACCGATCCCTGGGGTATGCCACTCATTATGGGAGTAATGCTTGCCTTGACTGCCCCTATTATGATTATGCGGGTCCTATCAATGAACCCGTTTGCTACCCATCTGGTAACATATGGATTGCTGCAAAGTTGACATAGTTCATGTACTATGGCCAAGTGTGAAATAGTGTGTAGGGCTTTGGCAGAGTCAAGGTGGCCAGAGTGCAATATCTTTCCATCATCAATGCCTTTGCTGGCTGTCTAAGGGGAGTCATCCAGAGTTCACTGACATACCTCCCCTCGAGAAAGGCAGACTGTGTGGGGTCAAGTATTTGGAGTTCGCCAATGTCGCTATTAATGAGGTCCATGATATCCATGATGACCCATAATGATAATACCACAGATGGTTTGTGTTGCTATGTTATTATGAGGCTAAATATTGGCCCTAGATGTCAATCTGTCACAGACTGACATCTGTACAGGCCCATATATGACAGTCAGACACAGGCCCACACATGGGGACATGGTGTTAATAATGCTCTGGCAAACATAGACAGCTGGGAGACCGGTTTGGTATAAGCTTGCCTTTTCTAATGGGTACAACACCTGCTTCCCCACTGTCTGCCATTGATGTTTTGACATGAACCTTTCTTTTTTGGCACATAGTTTGGCAGGCAAATGCAATGTCAGGACAAGCAGAAGAGATATATGAGGTGTATTTGTGGTCCTTCTGTGATAGCCTGTCATTTCAGGGGTATTGATGGTGGCCAATGACTTGTTGTCAGTGCTGACACAGTAAGGTAGCAGCCATTTAACACCTGGCAGTACACTGACTTTCAGGTACCTGCTGTCCTACTAGGCACTGTGTAAGTTACGCCATCTGTGTACTGTCCATATGTGTATCTTCTTGTCCCTGACTTGTCCGGCTTTCCTGCAGTGACAGATATTGACTTCTGGACAGTGTGTATAATTCCTACTGTAGTTGTACCTGCATGCAAAATAGTTGGCACAGAAAGTCTTGGAACATGGATCCTGTCAACCACAGTACTGTACCTAAGCCACAACAGCCAAGTAAGGGCTGCCCATTTCCTGAAAGTATTAACCATGGATATACATAGCTCATTGACCCCTGCATATTGTGGAAATGCAACAAGTTACCAAGTTGATTGGGACAGCCCTGGGAATGTGTGCTCTGCTGCTATTACCCTACAAACATACATGTTACTGCATTTCTATGGGGACATGGATGTTTTGGGGGCATACCTGTCAACTGTACACATTTGCACAGACTGTGCAGATGTTGGCTTTACTTTTTGGTGCCATTTAGCATAGTGTTGGGCCTATCTTTGAGAATACTGGAGTATCACTAAAGACCAAAGGTTTGAATGTAATGGCAGACATTTGAGTTTCAGACTTCCTACTTTTCAGAAATGTCATGCAACTGCAAGACCCACTGTGATATCACTCTGTAAGTCTGTAAAGAGGAATATTTCATCACTGTCCCTATTTGTGGGCCTTTGCCAGATATTTCTTTATGATTTTCTATGGCTGACTTGCTGGGAGAGGCTGAGGGGTGAGTATGGGACCCCAACATTGACATCCATGCATGTGAGGTATGACCCCCCCCAGTTTATTAGTCCCTCACATACACAGCAGTGAGATTTGTCACCTAGGGGACTACTGCATACTCTGGGGAAGCCAGTATTGGGTGAACATTTAATGTTGTTCCACATAGCTGTCAATTGTCTGCTGCTATCCCAGTAGGCCACCCCATTCCCTTGCATATATGTAGTGATACCTTAGATATGCTATCAAAATGTACTACTCCATTCATCTATTGTTAAGAAAAGTGACTTACATTGTGCCTGCGGCAGTTGTGAGGATGGTGCTTGAGGGCTGACTCTGTTGGATGCATGCAGTACACAGCCTATACATGGTAATGTACAGGTGGTGTGATGTGTGTGGCATCCATTTTACTGTGTGTGTGAGTTGGAGAGAGGTGTCTGTCCCTGGATCCCTAGGGTGTCAGTGTATGTGCTATGCATTGCCTCTTTGCCAAGGCCAGGGCATACTGGACATGCCTACATCTGCCTACAGGGATAGGCTAAGGGGGTTCCTCCTCCGAGTCCACATTTGACTGTGGAGACCTTGACAATGGTGGGGGGCTGTGTCCCTCTTCCCTGTGATGTTCCTGCCACAGCTGTTTCTGCAGGATCATATTGTGAAGCATGACACATACTTTGAACATGTGGGTATATGTAGCTGGAGAGTTCTGCAAGGCTTCATCAGATATGTCAAGGCAGCGGAACCGTGAATTGAGCATCCAAAACACATGCTCTATAATGCTTCTAGTTTGTGCGTGTGCCTCATTATGGCATTCTTCAGTAAGTGTGTGTGCATTTCTGATGGGTGTCATCATCCACGGTTCCAGTGCAGAGCCAGCATTCCCCATGAGATGGCCATATGGGATGCCCCACCGCCAAATGCCTGGTACAGCTGCAAGGCATGCCAGATGTGGGAGTCATGATAGCTGCCAGGGCTGCCAGCACACACATTCATGATAATGCCCTGGGCATTGCACATGACCTGAAAGTTGATGGAGTGGTAGCCCTTGCGGTTGATGTACACTCTACCATCTTCACAGGGTGGTACTTTGATGTGGATGAGAGTGCAGTCTATAGCACCCAGTACCTCTGGGTAGTCTGCTACATGGTGGAAGAGATGCATATTACTGGTCTTCTTCTCAGGGATGCTGGGGAAATAAATGTGCTTAGTGGCATGTAGTAGCATGGCATCCAGGAACTGGTGGAGTACCCTGGATGCAGATGCCTGCAAGACCCCCATGATGTCCCCAATAGGTCTTTGGAAAGTACCTGTAGCTAGTATTCCTAAGGTTGCAGATACCTTTGTTTCAACTGGGATGGGTTCCCCTCTGTTGGCTCTGGGTCTGAGGTGAGGCTGACAGAGCTCTCCTCCTCAGTCTGGGCTGGTTGTCAGCATTATCCTCATCACCACCCTCAGTGTGTAGCATGTGGAGGTGTACCAAAGCAGCAACAGCAGTTAAATTTCCCAAGTGTGTACACCAATGGTGCAGAGTTTTTGGGAAAAAAAACAGACTGAAAGGTTTTTGCATACTTAATACTGGTATGCTGCAAATGCTGCCTGTGTGATTGGCTGACTATGATATATTCCACCTGCCAGCTATATTACTGAGGGGTTTAAATGGGCCACTGTGAGTGGCAGAGTCGATATTAGTGATCTGTACTTCATTTCCTTTATTCTGCTATTTTTTTTTCTCTTCATGCTGTGTTTAAGCCCCATGGTACACCACACAAACTGTTTTAGTTAGCATAAACATTGCTGAGCAGAAAGGACCCTCCCCTGAACACGGACATGTTCAGCATTTCTGAAATCAGCTAAGCACAGCTAAGCAGCCTCAGGCAAACCCCCTTGCTTACCTGTGCTTAGCTGAGTGCAAATAGAAGCGTCAGAGCTCCAATGTGCTTACACCAAGTATGACAATATGACACCACCCCCCTTTTCATGTCAGCTGCATCTCCTGCTTACACCACCACATTATACCTACTACACGGTTAGGTACCTGCAGACATGTTCTCCCATTTTGCTGTTCAATAAATTGAGCTAATTTACATACCCCTGTTGGCTTATACCCTAGTTACATCTCTACACTGGAGCCTATGTCCTTAGCAACCACTGTTACCTGTCATTGTTATGAATCTGCATGCTGCCCTCTATAATGGCAAAATTACTGTTTCATATTTAAATTGCCTTTTTACTAATTTTTTTTTATTTTCTGCATGATCATGTTTGCACGCTACTGGGCTCTGCTTTAACGGTCAAAATTTGGCAAAATAAATAACTTCTGATTTTTGCAATTTTGCAACACTTTGGCATGCTAATGGCCATAGTTTTGGCCATTGGCATGCCTAATGAATATAATACATGCTTTACTTTAAGCTGTCATGCCACCGTTTTTATTTTTGCAGAAATGTGCACAGTTACATCTACAACATGGATGCCTGTCTGCTTCCTGGATTGCAAATTCACCTCAATTGCATGATTTTCACCAGCAAATGAGGTGATTTGCATTATTCTGTCATGTCTGTGCTGGAATGGAGCTGAGAGGCTCATGCACAACCTCCGCCTTGTTTACTGGATGGCACAGGCTCCGATCTCCATGCTCAAGCTCTGGCACATAGTGATTAGCTTCATGTAAGCTTTACTGAATTACCCTTGATGTCTAAAAAGTTAGATAACTTGTATTGTCTAGGAAATATGTTCTTTGGAGCATCAAGCCAGTGTCAGAGTGTCAGGATAGAATAACAGACTTGAACCTTCTAGCCAATGAATTTGTTAAAATAGATGGTATAAAAGCTTTAGACAGTATTAATGCATTATCTATACTAAATGGTATTTATGAGACTAAACAAGACAGTGACAAGTTTAAATATTATGATGCCTGTGACAGGGTTAAAATTGGTGGTGAGCAAAAATAATCATGTTTTTTAAACTCCAGGTAAAACCCAAGATGGCAGGTTGGTGAGTATAATGCTAAGCCGTTTTAAGGAGAAATGTGCAAGTCAGATTTCCCTTTCTGAAAATAAAGATGATATTAGTAGAGTGGTGAAGTTACTGACAACAATGGAAAATGTAAGGCAGAAGCCTGTAAGTAAAGTTCTTTAGAAAGAATAGGTGCTGAGGTTAGTAAAGGTTATACATGCATTCTGCATATAAGGAAGTGTTCAGAAAACAGCCCACATGACAGAGTAGAACATCAACATACAGCATTCTCTGTGGAAAAAATACATTTGTACAATTAGTAAAAGAGATTAATAGCAACACTAGTAAAAAAGGTAACTATTTTTGTGAAAATGAAAATATTGTGAAAATCATTAGAGATAGAGGAAAAATCCCGTTTAAAATGGCATAAATAACTTACAGAATAGGTTAAAAGCAATTAATATCATAGTACACAAACCAGTAAAGAAAACAATTCTCTTAGGGAATAGGAGGAATCAAATGAGTGACACTCATGAAAAAAAAAAAAATGGAAGACAAATACTAAAAAAATTGACAAGGTGAAACTATGGCTAAAAAGAATCCACAGACTCTTTTTCTTAGCACTTTTATTCTGTTTAATGTTTCAGTAAGAACTTGATCACAAAAGTTTGTAAAACACACACACACACCATAAAAAGACATTCAAATAATCATGTGATAAAGACAACCAATGCAAACAGTCTAAAAGTGGGCATTGCCCAAATATCATAATATTATTGGTTACTGGTCATTCATGCTCTAAAGTGCATGCATTGAAGTTTGGTTGAGCAGTATTACTTGTTAGCAATTTATGACTAAAATACCATAAAAAACTCATCTTCATATCCTTTATCTTAGTAAAAAATATTTGATATTGATTGATTCATTTAAACCAGGCAGTTTAATGGCATTCAGCCTGATCTGCCAGAGGAGGAATCAAATGAGTGACACTACAGCTCAGCAAGCTCCTGCCTGGTGCCCTGCAGAGTTCTATAGCAGCAGAGAGACAAAAGAGAGACTTTGGAGTGATTAAGTATCAGTTTTCTGCATTTTCTTGCTGCCTTAAGCACATTCCACCTAAAACACCAATTTTCTAGAGTTTCTGTGATTTAAAAAGCTTGTTTCAGCTACAAATTGTACTTATTTTACTGCCTGCACTTTAATAAAGTCATTTTTGTGTTTAAATTACCTGTTTAACTGTTGTAGGCTACACACTCAAGTGTGATAGCCATTTCTGTGCATTTAAAGTGGTTTTTTTTATTATATCTGCTTTACTTTCTGAAAAAAAAAATAATAAATATGTCTTTTCCCACCTTTCTAAGCTAGTATAGTCCAGTTTTCAGGTTAGTGCTGAATTCAGGGCTGCGTTACAAGTTTCTGTGTTTGCCCGTACCTTACTTAGATAGAAGGAAGTTTCTCTGTTCACTGTGAGAGAGGGAGCTTTGAGTAGCCTATCTGTCCCTGGAGGAGTCGTTTCGGCCCAGAAATTAGTAGTTTATTGGCCATTTTGGACTAATTTCTATTTTTTTTTTCATTTCCCTGCTATAAACCCCACATTTGCAAGGTTTTTCAGCTAGTATACAGCTCAGCAAGCTCCTGCCTGGTGCCCTGCAGAGTTCTACAGCAGCAGAGAGACAAGAGAGAGACTTTGGAGTGATTAAGTATCATTCTTCTGTATTTTCTTGCTGCCTTTAGCTAATTCTACCTAAACCGCCGATTTTCTAGAGTTTCTGTGATTTAAAAAGCTTGTCTCAGCTACATATTGTACTTATTTTACTGCCTGCACTTTAAAAACGTTGTTTTTGTGTTTAAAATACCTGTTTAACACTCAAGTGTGATAGCCATTTCTGAGCATTTAAAGTGTTTTTTTTTTATTGTATCTGCTTTATTTTCTGAAAAAAAATATATATACTTATTTTCCTACCTTTCTAAGCTAGTATAGTCCAGTTTTCAGGTTAGTGCTGAATTCAGGGCTGTGTTACAAGTTTCTGTGTTTGCCCATACCTTGCTTGGCTAGAAGGAAGTTTTTCTGTTGACTGTGAGAGAAGGAGCTTAGAGCAGCCTATCTGTCCCTAGAGGAGTGGTTTCAGTCCAGAAATTAGTAGTTTAATGGCCATTTTGGGCTAATTTCTATTTTTTTCATTTTCCTGCTATAAACCCCGCATTTGCAAGGTTTATCGGCTAGTATACAGCTCAGCAAGCTCCTGCCTGGTGCCCTGCAGATTTCTACAGCAGCAGAGAGACAAAAGAGAGACTTTGGAGTGATTAAGTATAATTTTTTCTGCATTTTCTTGCTGCCTTTAGCTAATTGCATCTAAAACGCTGATTTTCTAGAGTTTCTGTGATTTAAAAAGCTTGTTTCAGCTACATATTGTACTTATTCTACTGCCTGCACTTTAACAAAGTCATTTTTGTGTTTAAATTACCTGTTTAACTGTTGTAGGCTACACACTCAAGTGTGATAGCAATTTCTGTGCATTTTAAATGTTTTTTGATTGTATCTGTTTTATTTTCTGAAAAAAAAAACAAAAAAACAAAAAAATATATACTTGTTTCCTCACCTTTCTAACCTAGTATAGTCCAGTTTTCAGGTTAGTGCTGAATTCAGGACTGTGTTGCAAGTTTCTGTGTTTGCCTATACCTTACTTGGATAGAAGGAAGTTTCTCTGTTCACTGTGAGAGATGGAGCTTTGAGCAGCCTATCTGTCCCTGGAGGAGTGATTTCAGCCCAGAAATTAGCAGCAGAGAGACAAAAGAGAGACTTTGGAGTGATTAAGTATAATTTTTCTGCATTTTCTTGCTGCCTTTAGCAAATTCCGCCTAAACTGCAGATTTTCTAGAATTTCTGTGATTTTAAAAAGCTTGTTTCAGCTACATATTGTACTTATTTTACTACCTGCACTTTAACAAAGTTATTTTTGGTTTAAATTACCTGTTTAACTGTTGTAGGCTACACACTCAAGTATGATAGCCATTTCTGTGCTTTTAAAGTGTTTTTTTGATTGTATCTGCTTTATTTTCTGAAAAAATACTTGTTTTCCCACTTTTCTAACCTAGTATACTCCAGTTTTCAGGTTAGTGCTGAATTCAGGACTGTGTTACAAGTTTCTGTGTTTGCCCATACCTTACTTGGATAGAAGGAAGTTTCTCTGTTCACTGTGAGAGACGGAGCTTTGAGCAGCCTATCTGTCCCTGGAGGAGTGGTTTTAGCCCAGAAAGTAGTAGTTTATTGGCCATTTTGGGCTAATTTCTATCTCGTTCATTTCCCTGCTATAAAACCCGCATTTGCGAGGTTTTGGGGCTAGTATACAGCTCAGCAAGCTCCTGCCTGGTGCCCTGTAGAGAGTTCTACAGCAGCAGAGAGAATAAAGAGCGACTTTGGAGTGATTAAGTGTAATTTTTCTGCATTTTCTTGCTGCCTTTAGCGAATTCCGCCTAAACCACTGATTTTCTAGAATTTCTGTGATTTTAAAAAGCTTGTTTCAGCTACATAATGTTCTTATTTTACTACCTGCACTTTAACAAAGTTATTTTTGGTTTAAATTACCTGTTTAACTGTTGTAGGCTACACACTCAAGTGTGATAGCCATTTCTGTGCTTTTAAAGGGTTTTTTTGATTGTATCTGCTTTATTTTCTGAAAAAAATACTTGTTTTCCCGCCTTTCTAACCTAGTATAGTCCAGTTTTCAGGTTAGTGCTGAATTCAGGACTGCGTTACAAGTTTCTGTGTTTGCCCATACCTTACTTGGATAGAAGGAAGTTTCTCTGTTCACTGTGAGAGATGGAGCTTTGAGCAGCCTATCTGTCCCTGGAGGAGTGGTTTCAGCCCAGAAATTAGTAGTTTATTGGCCATTTTGGGCTAATTTCTATCTCTTTCATTTCCCTGCTATAAAACCCACATTTGCGAGGTTTTGGGGCTAGTATACAGCTCAGCAAGCTCCTGCCTGGTGCCCTGTAGAGAGTTCTACAGCAGCAGAGAGACAGAAGAGAGACTTTGGAGTGATTAAGTGTAATTTTTCTGCATTTTCTTGCTGCCTTTAGCGAATTCCGCCTAAACCACTGATTTTCTAGAATTTCTGTGATTTTAAAAAGCTTGTTTCAGCTACATATTGTACTTATTTTACTACCTGCAATTTAACAAAGTTATTTTTGGTTTAACTTAATTGTTTAACTGTTGTAGGCTACACACTCAAGTGTGATAGCCATTTCTGTGCTTTTAAAGTGTTTTTTTGATTGTATCTGCTTTATTTGCTGAAAAAAATACTTGTTCTCCCACCTTTCTAAGCTAGTATAGTCCAGTTTTCAGGTTAGTGCTGAATTCAGGGCTGTGTTACAAGGTTCTGTGTTTGCCCATACCTTACTTGGATAGAAGGAAGTTTCTCTATTCAATGTGAGAGTGGGAGTTTTGAGCAGCCTATGTGTGCCTGGAGGGGTCGTTTCAACCTAGAAATTAGTAGTTTATTGGCCATTTTGGGCTAATTTCCATCTCTTTCATTTCCGTGCTATAAAACCCACATTTGTGAGGTTTTTGGGCTAGTATACAGCTCAGCAAGCTCTTGCCTGGTGCCCTGCAGTGTTCTACAGCAGCGGAGAGACAAAAGAGTGACTTTGGAGTGATTAAGTATAATTTTCTACATTTTCTTGCTGCCTTTAGCTAATTCCACCTAAAAGTTCTTTTAGGTTGGGCCCCTGTTTGTATATAATTTTGGGCCTCGTAGGAACTACATTTTGGAGGTCGTTATCGTTGGTCAAGAACTCCCAGTTTTTCAATATTATATTGTTGATTTTTAGGGAGTCAATGCTAAACGTATAACAGAAACCACAAGAAAAGTCCAGGTTGGTGGAGGTTCTGCTGGCACCTCTAGTTATACCAGTAACGCTGGTTGGGTCATTGTTCAACAGTGGGACGTAGATATTCAAGTCTCTTTTATGTTTGACTTTATCAGTAATCTCATTTAGGAGGGTGCGGGGGTACCCTCGTGCAAGGAAAAACTGTGTTAGGATTTGGCATTCGTCTAGGAAATCTTTATTTTTACTAGACATACGCACCGCCCTAACAAGTTGGCCCTTGACAACCGATCTCTTTTGGTGTGCTGGATGACAACTAGAATAATGCAACATAGAGTTGGAGTAGGTTTCCTTATGGTGTATTTTGGATACCCACATCCTGTTGTCAAAGTCCTTGCTTAGATCAATATCCAAGTAGTCAATCCTGTTTGTGTTATATTTGAACGTAAACATGAGGAACCTGGTTGAGTTATTTAGACTTGACATCAGGTTTTTGATTTCAAATTCTGTTCCTTGATATATCAAAAAGATATCGTCGAGGAACCTGGTATAGAAACCTATTTTTGAAATAACGTCCTCCACTGTCAAAATGTTGTTTCTCTCCCAGTGGGCCATAACTAGGTTTGCTATACTTCCTCCACTAGGTGATCCCATGGCGACCCCTATTTTTTGGTGGTACAGGGCTCCATCAAACATTAAGTAGTTGTATGAAAGGACTGTATCCATTAGCTCACTTACTAGTTGGATCTCTTCATTGGGTGCCTTGAGTAACTTTAGCATTGCCCCTACCCACTCAATAGCTGTGT
The DNA here is from genome assembly GCF_019279795.1 of Protopterus annectens. Lineage (NCBI taxonomy): Eukaryota > Metazoa > Chordata > Ceratodontiformes > Protopteridae > Protopterus > Protopterus annectens. Next base: position 193,134,497 of record NC_056725.1, on the reverse strand, counting down.
CATGGGGGATTGATGAATACAAGTCCTTAACATCAATTGTAACAAGTAGGCTTTCTGGGTCAAAGTCAACCGAGTTCATCGCCTCCAGGAAAGACCATGAGTCCTTGGTGATTTGCTCTTCTTTTTTAACATACCTTTGTAGTATGCTATCAAGGAGCTTACTACAGGTATACGTAATGCTCTTCCTGCCGTCAACCAGGGGTCTCATGGGTGGATTGTTAACATCTTTATGTATTTTTGGAATCCCGAATAGCACCGGGGTTCTTGGAGTCTGTTGTTGCAAATAAATGTAAGTGTCTCTGTCAATCCTGGCCTCCACATAAAGTTCTTCTATAAAGGCCTTAGCCTTTTGATGTGCTCCATTCATTTCGTTGATGGTTACTTTCAAGTAGCCTTCACCATCCAAGATGGCATTCATCCTATTGGTATAGTCGTGATTTGGCCATTATGGTGACACCTCCACCTTTATCCGGTTTCTTTATTCGCACTTGAGCTTTCCTGAGGAGGGAAAGTTCTTCTCTTTCATTTATACTGGTGGTCCGGTCTTTCAATTTGAGTTTACCGTTTTGTTTCCTTAAGTTCCTCATGTCCATTTCAGTTACCTTTTCAAATAACATTAGTGTTGGGTGCAGAGGGGGATTAAACACACTGGACACGTAGAGTTCAGACCTCCGATTAGATCCGTTGCCCAACAGTAAACCCAAGTTGAGCTTTCTAATAAATAGCTTCAAGTTGATTAAAGTATTTGCCAAGTCGAAATGGGATGTAGGCACGTAGGTATTTCCCTTGGCCAACAATTCAATAGTGTCATTACTGATAGTGTGTTCAGTGTAGTTAAAAACTTTGAAGTCCCCACTACTATTTACCAAAATTTTACAAACAGTAGTGTTAGTGGGTTCCACAGTGGCCAGGCCATAACACACTAGGCTTGCTTATTCAGTCAATGTAACTTACCTTGACTTGTATGGATGATTCTTAACAGTAATTTCTATTTATTTCTTTTATTTAAGAAAACGCTTTTTATGTATGACAATATATTCATATATAGGGTTTTTTTCCCTTGGATGCGCTATGTTCATGCTTACGTTTATGCTTACTGTTCATTGTTTAAATACTTTAAACTCTGGAAACCGGAACAAATTACCAGGGCTATACACCATTGTAAACTTTTGCTGTGCTTTTGCTTGCAAAGCAATGCCTGCAAGGGTTAGCTACCATGACAACCACCACCAGGTGAATTTTATTACTTATTATTTCAACCAATGGTAGGTGCCTAGTGTATGTGACAGTATTTAAACTTTGTGCTTATGTTAACCATTGTTTTCAGCTTCTGAAGAAGTCGGTTTACCATTAACCGACGAAAAGTGTATTGTTATTGATCGCGCTTTAAGCATATTAAAACTACTTGAATTTTAGCGAAGGAGGGTCCTGGAGCCTTATTTGTATTTACTGGTCGGTTGTTTTGGATATTTCTCAGCAAGTTTCTGTGTTTGCCCATACCTTACTTAGATAAAAGGAAGTTTCTCTGTTCACTGTGAGAGACGGAGCTTTGAGCAGCCTATCGGTCCCTGGAGGAGTCGTTTAGCTTACAAATTAGTAGTTTATTTACCATTTTGGACTAATTTCTATTTCTTTCATTTCCCTGCTATAAAACCAGCATTTGCAAGGTTTTTGGGGTAGTATACACCTCAGCAAGCTCCTGCCTGGTGCCCTGCAGAGTTCTACAGCAGCAGAGAGACAAAAGAGAGACTTTGGAGTGATTAAGTATAATTCTTCTGCATTTCTTGCTGCCTTTAGGTAATTCCGCCTAAACTGCAGATTTTCTAGAGTTTCTGTGATTTAAAAAGCTTGTTTCAGCTACATATTGTACTTATTTTACTGCCTGCACTTTAACAAAGTTATTTTTGTGTTTAAATTACCTGTTTAACTGTTGTAGGCTACACACTCAAGTGTGATAGCCATTTCTGTGCATTTAAAGTGTTTTTTGATTGTATCTGCTTTATTTTCTGAAAAAAATATATACTTATTTTCCCACCTTTCTAAGCTAGTATAGTCCAGTTTTCAGGTTAGTGCTGAATTCAGGTCTGTGTTACAAATTTCTGTGTTTGCCCATACCTTACTTGGATAGAAGGAAGTTTCTCTGTTCACTGTGAGAGAAGGAGCTTTGAGCAGCCTATCTGTCCCTGGAGGAGTGGTTTCAGCCCAGAAAGTAGTAGTTTATTGGCCATTTTGTGCTAATTTCTATCTCATTCATTTCCTGCTATAAACCCCGCATTTGCAAGGTTTATCAGCTAGTATACAGCTCAGCAAGCTCCTGCCTGGTGCCCTGCAGATTTCTAAAGCAGCAGAGAGACAAAAGAGAGACTTTGAAGTGATTAAGTATAATTTTTACTGCATTTTCTTGCTGCCTTTAGCTAATTGCATCTAAAACGTCAATTTTCTAGAGTTTCTGTGATTTAAAAAGCTTGTTTCAGCTACATATTGTACTTATTCTACTGCCTGCACTTTAACAAAGTCATTTTTGTGTTTAAATTACCTGTTTAACTGTTGTAGGCTACACACTCAAGTGTGATAGCCATTTCTGTGCATTTTAAATGTTTTTTGATTGTATCTGCTTTATTTTCTGAAAAAAAACAAAAAAACAAAAAATACATACTTGTTTTCCCACCTTTCTAACCTAGTATAGTCCAGTTTTCAGGTTAGTGCTGAATTCAGGACTGCGTTACAAGTTTCTGTGTTTGCCCATACCTTACTTGGATAGAAGGAAGTTTCTCTGTTCACTGTGAGAGACGGAGCTTTGAGCAGCCTATCTGTCCCTGGAGGAGTGGTTTCAGCCCAGAAATTAGTAGTTTATTGGCCATTTTGGGCTAATTTCAATCTCTTTCATTTCTCTGCTATTAAACCTACATTTGCGAGGTTTTGGGGCTAGTATACAGCTCAGCAAGCTCCTGCCTGGTGCCCTGTAGAGAGTTCTACAGCAGCAGAGAGACAAAAGAGAGACTTTGGAGTGATTAAGTATAATTGTTCTGCATTTTCTTGCTGCCTTTAGCGAATTCCGCCTAAACCGCTGATTTTCTAGAATTTCTGTGATTTTAAAAAGCTTGTTTCAGCTACATATTGTACTTATTTTACTACCTGCACTTTAACAAAGTTATTTTTGTTTTAAATTACCTGTTTAACTGTTGTAGGCTACAGACTCATGTGTGATAGCCATTTCTGTGCTTTTAAAGTGTTTTTTTTGATTGTATCTGCTTTATTTTCTGAAAAAAATACTTGTTCTCCCACCTTTCTAAGCTAGTATAGTCCAGTTTTCAGGTTAGTGCTGAATTCAGGGCTGTGTTACAAGGTTCTGTGTTTGCCCATACCTTACTTGGATAGAAGGAAGTTTCTCTATTCAATGTGAGAGTGGAAATTTTGAGCAGCCTGTGTGCCTGGAGGGGTCGTTTCAGCCTAGAAATTAGTAGTTTATTGGCCATTTTGGGATCATTTCCATCTCTTTCATTTCCGTGCTACAAAACCCGCATTTGTGAGGTTTTTGGGCTAGTATACAGCTCAGCAAACCCTTGCCTGGTGCCCTGCAGAGTTCTACAGCAGCGGAGAGACAAAAGAGTGACTTTGGAGTGATTAAGTATAATTTTCTGCATTTTCTTGCTGCCTTTAGCTAATTCCACCTAAAACACCTATTTTCTCGAGTGTCTGTGATTTAAAAAGCTTGTTTCAGCTACATATTGTACTTATTTTACTGCCTGCACTTTAACAAAGTCATTTTTGTGTTTAAATTACCTGTTTAACTGTTGTAGGCTACACACTCAAGTGTGATAGCCATTTCTGTGCATTTAAAGTGTTTTTTTTTTTATTGTATCTGCTTTATTTTCTGAAATAAAACAAAAAAACCCAAAAATGTACTTGTTTTCCCACCTTTCTAAGCTAGTATAGTCCAGTTTTCAGGTTAGTGCTGAATTCAGGGCTGTGTTACAAGTTCCTGTGTTTGCCCATACCTTACTTGGATAGAAGAAAGTTTCTCTGTTCACTTTGAGAGAGGGAGCTTTGAGCAGCCTATCTGTCCCTGGAGGAATGGTTTCAGAACAGAAATTAGTAGTTTATTGGCCATTTTGGGCTAATTTCTCTCTCTTTCATTTCCCTGCTTTAAAACCTGCAGTTGTGTGGTTTTGCATGAAGGGCAGCACCGGTTAACTTGGGTATAACTATTGCCGACTCCACAAAGTCTACTCTTCAATTTTTCCCTTGGAACTAGACAAACTTTCAACTTAAGCACTCAAACCATTCACTTCTCATCCCAGCACTTGCTTAAATTTCATAGCAAGCACTAATAAACTTTAGCACTAGACCCCCACCCCTATACTGTAGAGAAGGACAAGGGTCTCTATTCGACCTTACCAACCAATCAGTAAAACAGTTCACTGTACCTATCCAGGCATTTCCAAATGGCAGTTTCAGGTGTACTCCCTGGTCCAATGGGTGAATCTGGGCATTTTGAGGCAATGATACAATTGCCTCATGTACACAGACAACCCTCTCCGCCTTCCAACATACACTAATACATGCAAGAGATGCAACTATACAGCCAAACTGGAGGCTATGCTCCCTCAACCCAAGACTGTACCAGGCAGTCAAGAGTAGAAGAGAATTACTTGCATCACACCACCAATTTTGCGTAGACCTATGAAACCAGCACTGGCAAAAAACACACATAAATACATGAAAACATACTCAGAGGCTCTAAATAAAAATCTGCAAAAGCAACAGAGACCTCCAAACCAGACATCCAAGCAACCTCCACCCCCCCCCCCAACACAAACCATGAAATACATACTTCACAAAACCAGTGTGCCATGCAACCACAGCCCTTAAGGCAAAATAATATACCCAACATACTAGTAATACATGACTCTATAGTCAGGCACACTGATGTCCCACTCACTAGGCTGAACAAGGAGAAGGTTACTGTTAGCTGCCTGTCGGGTGCCAGGATCCACCACATAACACAAGCACTCAGGTCATGCCAGAGCAAGTACAAATATGAGTCTGTCATTGTCCATGTTGGTGTGAATGACCTGAGCTGTACCTCCCTGGACTACATGAAAAGAGACATGGAGGAGCTCTCTGATCACGTATCACAGGCCGGTATGACCCTGACCCTGAGAAGCATCTACCCTCACCAAGAATGATACCATGGTATAGAGAAAAAATTATCAATTTCAACAATTGTCTAAGCTTCTGGTGTCATTCAAAGGGCATCCAGTGTCTGTCAGCCTGGGAGGACATGCTCGACAAGCCACGCTGCTTCACTAGAGATGGCTTGCACCTGTCACCCTTAGGCTTTCGAATACTGGCCAAGGTTCTTGCCACCCCCATAGTGCTTTTTTTAGGCAAGGCTCAAAAGACAAACCCACCACCATAAATAGCACAAATAACAAAAAACTGTGGGTAATGCTACTCAATGCCAGAAGTCTAAACCTCAAAATGCATGCACTCGAGGCACTCTTCAGTATGGAGAAAATTGATATATGTGCAGTAACAGAAACCTGGTTTAAGGCTCCAAAGAGTACACCAGTACTACCATGCTATAACTCATACCATACATTTTGGCCACAATACCTGAACCAAAATACAAAAGGCGGGGGAGTATCCATATTCATCAAGGATACCCACACCTTCAGATTAGTGGTACAGCACAATGCTTCAAAGATCATCCACGTGCAACTAACAAGGGCAAAACTGCTATTTAAATTATAGCTTGCTACAGATCACCCACCATGTCCTAGGACCCCCACTCCGCATTCCTGGAAACACTGGGAAACACAAAGTTCCTACCAAACACCCTGATATTGGGTGATTTCAATTACCCAGACATTAACTTGGAGAACTACTCAAGTACTAACTCCCTTGCCCAACATTTCCTAGAATTTATAAACTCAAACACCCTGAATCAACTGGTCAACACCCCCACCAGAGATGACAACATACTGGACCTGGTCATCACCAACATGGGCAATCGGTGTTTCACACCAGATGTCAACCCCTCATTGGTTAGATCTGACCATAAACTAATCACTCTGGATATCCACATTCCGCTACCACCCGCGGTCAAAGAAACCACCGTGAAAAACTTTTCAAAAGCAAACTTCACATTACTTAACACCGAGGTGGGAAGTTTGAAAGCCCCCATGCTAAAGGATAATGCTGTCCAAGCTGCAAAATCCTTTACTAATGTACTCTACAGGCACCTACAAGAATGCATGGATCGTGCTATCCCAAACAAAACCAAGACTCACTTCTCCAAGAAAAGGAAACCAGTCTTGTGGACCCCTGCCATAAACAAGCTATACAATAGAAGGAGGAAACTAGTACAGAAAACAGTAAAATCCCAAGAAGGGAAGACATCCCTGATCACTTTCAGCGAGAAACTATGTTCTATCATAAAATCATCCAAGGCTAGCTTCGAAAGAAAAATTGCCTTGGACTCCAAAGATAACCACAAGGCATTCTTTAGCTATGTCAAGAATTTCAGTGGCAATTCTCAAATCTGCTCGGAGTTAGTGCAGAATGGCATAAAATACACTGAACCGACCGATATAGCCAACAACCTGGCAGACAAGTTCAGTGCAAACTTCACCATCTCTCACCCCCAAAAAAGCCCATAACTATACCAGAAGAATGCAGTGCCCTGAAATCACAGACACTCAGTTTAAAACAGCCCTCTCCAAAGCCAAAAATACAGCACCAATGGGACCGGACGGTGTCCCAGGCTGCATCCTACATGAGCTCAAAGATGAACTAACTCCTCACCTAAACACACTGTTTAAACTCAGCCTCTCCATAGGCTATGTGTCCACAGAGTGGTGCACAGCAACGGTTATTGCACTCCACAAAGGTGGAGCCACAATGGACCCCAGAAACTATCTCCCTTTGAGCCTGACTAGCTTGGTCTGCAAAGCTATGGAGTGCATCATCATGGATCTCATTAACAGAGACATTGGGAACATCCAAAAACTGGACCCTACCCAGTTCAGCTTTGTTAAGGGCAGATCATGCCTCCTAAACCTGGTGAACTTCTTTGAGGCAGTTAACAAGGTTATAGATGAGTGAAAGGTGGTCCACACAGCCTACGTAGACCTCACAAAGGCCTTTGACACCATTCCCCACTCAGGTATTATAGAAAAGCTCACCAGCCTGAACATAAACCCCTACATCATGAGATGGATTGCCAACTGGCTCACAGACAGAACCCACATGGTAAGAGTTGTGGGAGCTAGGTGTGACAATAAACTGGTTACAAGTGGAATTCCCCAGGGCTCAGTCCTAAGACCCCTCCTGTTCGGCATATACTTCTCAGAGGTACAGGCAAGCACAAGAAGACTATGGCTGACCAAGTTCGTAGACAACTGAAAACTAGGGGCTATAATTAACTCTCTGGCTGACACAGGTATCCTCCAAAAGGATCTCACTGAGACAGATATCTGGTGTCAAAACCATGGCCTCAAGCTAAATGCCAAAAAGTGCATAGTCATCCCCTTTGGAAAAAACAAAGTACCCACAAACTATCACATAGGTGGTAGCCCCCTAAATACAGAAGACATAATAAGGGATCTGGAGACCCAAGTAGATAGTAACCTCTCCTTTGATAGTCACATGGCCAATGTGGTTAGAAAATTCTTCTATGTGGCCCACCTAATCACAAAAGGGTTTGCATCCAGATCGAAAGAGGTCATTGGGCCCCTCTATGCATCACTCATCAGACCTATCATAGAGTACAATGCCCCATTTGGGATGTACCTTACAAGACACCTGCAACAACTGGAAAGACCACAGAAGTACCTCACAAAGAGGATCACTGGCCTCAAGCAGATGCTCTATGCAGCTCGACTGAAGAAACTCCAGCTATACTCAGTTGCATACTGCCTACTCAGAGGTGATCTCTGCCTGACATACAAGGCCATGTCCAACCCAGAATTGATGGACATGCTCCACCTAAAGAAAACCATATCCCCATGGGCCACATGCTCCAGGGATCTAAACCTCACCACAAGATTAAATAGGACATGCTGGAGGGATAGATTCTTGTCCCAGAGACTTCCCATCTACATGAGGCAGAGCTCCCCGCTAACCCTTTTCAAAAGAAACCTTGATGAGGGGATGGGAAACAAAGTTTACCCTAGGGATCACTTCAATGCCTCTGCTGGACAGAGTCACAGGGAACTAGTCTAAGGGGGTGGGGAAAACCAACACATTCCGGCTAGGCTTATAAATGCTTTTGGGCAGATAGCCTAGTACTTACCTATGAACCTATGAACCTATAATACATTAAAATGGAAGACAGATACAAAATGGGTTTAAACAGGTGACATCCATTATGCAGAAATTAGAAAAAGGGTAGTTACTGTTGTGAAATAGGACAGAGTTACAGGATGGGTTAAAAGGGGTTGAACCCTGTATATAAACCTATTTTGATGAGAAATGATAGTGACTTTCCAGCAACTGTGTTCACTAGGATAATGTCATTTATAGTTTCTCAACAGAGTTCAGTCTTGATTCCACTAATATTAGATAAGATATTGAGAAGACCTGGAAGATTTTGTAGGGTATCCAGTTAAACAACAAGAGGGTACTGCCCCAAGTTTATATATTAAATCAGTACACATTGAAGGCATGTTTTCAAATGAAGGTAGGGAAAATGGTGATCTTTTACATACACAAAAACCCAGTGGAACTTGTATACCTTCAACATTCCAAAGCAATGCTGTTATATTTCTGACAGTACTTGTATGTCTCATATAAAAAAAAAACATAAAAGGAGAGTTATACTATTTTAATTAAGCAGGGCAAAAATGCTCCATGTAAACATTCCATATTTTTCTTCTAGAGATCATGGAGCTGCTTTGGCAGCTCAGACTTGATGCCATATCAAGTTCTGGTTTGAATAACATGGTAAATATTACATACTAAGGAACACACTCTTTTTTAAATGTGTATGTTACAAAAGAAAATTACATTGACGTAATATTGAATGATTACTTGAACTATGTTTTTTGGTTAATAAGTTTATGATTGTCAGATTCACGGTACATTTCTGTACCATTCTACATATGTACAATATGTACAATAGGTTATGTATAATTCTACATAAGTAGTGACAGCTAGGAGTTCATATTGGCAATGTCCTAAATAAACAGAGTGAATTGTTAAGATTGATTAAGTCTTGAATAAAGAGAAAAAAACTGTAAATTCTTTTAACATTATTTCAATATTCCTTGTGGTGTGTTTATTTTTTTTCAATAAACATCTTTATTAAATTATCACGTATGACATAGGCAATCTTACATTTATATAAATAAAAAACAAACATTGACATCACTTTAGTTGTAAACATTATACATCACAGACACCATTGAAACAACTGTAATTGCAAACATTATACATCACTTATAATCTATCTAGTCATTGTCAGTTATGCATTATATGGCTCATTCAAATCTGTCTCTTAAACCTTCTTCCTTCTGGGGATATATGTATATCTCCCAAATTTGCAACAAAGTCTAGAAGATTTAGGATCTTTGGAAGTGTTTTTACAAAGGTATTTCTATACCCCTTGCGGTGTGTTTATTAATGGATTTATGTCCTAATACATACTTATCAGGATATTTGGGGTGTGTATTGAAAATATGTGTGCATTGGTATTAAGAATATACATTGCATTATCATTATCTCATTTAAGGAATTCACCACATCTCCCTGTCCATATTCACCCCAAACAACTTTTTGTTATGCTATTAATCAAATGTAAATTATCGTTTGTGCAAGTGTCATAGATAGCCATACTACATAACATCCGCATTCATCCTAAGTGATGCATATTTTAAACACTGCTTTTAAATGTTAACCTCTGAATCTTTTTTCACATGTTCATTATTTCTTCTACATAACAACCCCTGACCATGCATATCATTTCCTGTTTAGTTTTATGTTTGCTTTCCCCTTTTACAAAATGTTTAGCTAGATTTAATCTCCACACAAAGTATGATCCTGCTTTTCCTTCTTTATAGCCCTTCTATCCTGTGCAAATACTTGCTTTCTTTATATATGCCACCCCCGGATTCTGCAAGCCTTGCATGGTGTGCAGGATTAGTGCAAGAGCTCTAGCAGGCAATTTGGCTGCTGTGCGATCCAGGAATAAACTGTAGGGGCGTGCACGAGCGCTCCTGCACTAGTCCTGCATGGACTCAGCCCCCGTATGCAAATTACCCCACTTGCAGGAGAAATCCATGCAAATGAGGTTAATTTGTGATCCAGGAAGCTGGAAACCAGCCGTGCAGGACTAGTGTAATCTGCAGAAATGTACTCCGCCAGTAACGGAGTACATTTCTGCAAATTACAAAATGGAGCCATGACAGCTCCAAATAAAGGGGTGGATATCATGTAGAAAGCATGTCAATGGCCAAGTATAAGGCCATTGGCATGGAAAACACTTGAAAAAAAATCAACTTTTATTTTTTTTTTAGCCGATCTCAGCTATTTATGCATAGGGCAGTGGCACACAAATGGGATCGGGGGGGGGGGGGTGGATAAGAAAATAAACCTACAGTAAGAATTCTAACTAAAATCACTATTCTGCCATTGTACACAATGGCCGGCAGAAGACAACATGGCCAGTGAATAGTGGTTGCTAAGGGGGGAGGCTCAATGTGGGACATGTAACTATGCATTAGCAGGCAATCCTATGCAAATGAGGGGGATGATAGTGAATCCCAGATTCCTCTGCATGCTAGTCAGCTCCCAACAATGTAAAAGCAAGAATAGCTTGGTGCAAGCCTAGGAGTTAGCTGACATCATAGGGATGTGTGTCAGGCATACTGTAAGCGGATTGGAGCCCTTTTGCTCAGGTTTGCTCCTAGCTTAGCACAGTTAGGCAAGGGGGTGTGTCTGAGGCTGCCTACCACTCTTTACGTTGCCTAAGCGGGTGTGCACGACGTGCACTGGGTTTAAAAAAAAAAAAGCAAACCAGGAAATAGCAGCTCTGTGCACATTTGATCACTGTGTTTGTGCGGGGCACCCCCAGGCTTAAACAGGAAGGCAATGGGAAGGGAAACAGCAGTAGGAAGGTAATCTAGGAGACCTAGCATAGCTGGCAGATAAAATGTATCAGAATCAGTCAATTACACAGACAGCAGACAAGCCCAGCCCAGAACACTACTATAAACTATGCAAACACCTTCCCCTCTGGTTTTTGCCATGCTCTACACCACCGGTGCATACACGTCGGGAAGTTTTAACAAATAAAACAACAAAATTATAGGAGCTGCAGCAGGCATCATACAACAATGTGTGGAAGAGGCTGAGGGTGGTGAGGATGTGAATGCTGTTGACCAACACACAGTGAAGAGATGGAGAAGAGTGAACAGGCCCAAGGTAACCTACCAGGGGCTACATGAGCTGGAAATAGTGGAGTGCTATAGGGTGGACAGGGACTTCCTACAGCAAATTGAGCTGTGCCAGCCATGCCTGACATGCCAAACTAACAGAGGAGAACCCATCCCAGTGGATACCAAGGTATGTGTAGGCCTAGGAATACTAGCCACAGGTAGCTCTCAAAGCTCAACTGGGGATATAATGGGGATCTCACAGGCATCAGCATCCGGGGTATTCCACCAGTTCCTGGATGTCATGTCAGCACATGACGGTGAACTCGTATATTTCCTCAGCACCGTGAGGTGTTGGCCAGCAATATGCATCACTTCCACCAAATAGCAGAATACCCTGCAATAGTGGGTGTTATAGACTGCATGCACATATGCATCAAAGCACCACCTGATGATCAGGGTAGGTTCTACATCAACCACAAGGGCTTCCCCTCCATCAACTGCTAGGTCGTGTGCGATGACCAGGGCATTATAATGAATGTGTGTGCTGGCTGCCCTGGAAGCTATCACAATTCCCACATCTGGTATCTGATGCAGCTGTACCAGACATTTGCCAATGGGGACATCCATTACAGCCACCTAATGGGGGATGCTGGTTATGCACTGGAGCCGTGGTTGATGACACCAATCAGAAATGCACACACACCTGAACAAGAATCCCATAATGAGGCACATGCACAGACCAGACTTATAATAGAGCATGCATTTGGGATGCTCAAGTCATTGTTCCGGTGTCTGGACACATCCAGTGGAGACTTGCAGTACTCACCAGCTACATGTACTCAAATTGTTATGGTATGTGCCATGCTACACAATATGATCCTGCAGAAACAGCTGTAGCAGGAACAGCACTGTCAGGGCCACACAGCCCCCCATCAATGCCAAGGCCTGCACAGGCACAGAGTGACACAGAGGAGGAACAACCTGAGCCTGCCCCAGTAGGCAGATGGAGATATGCCCAGTATGCCCTGGTCTTGGCAAAGAGGCAATGCATAGCACATACACTGACACAGTAAGGACACAGGGAATGACACCTCTATCTGACTCACACATACAGTAAAAGGGATACCAAACATGACACTACCTGTGCTCAACATGCATAGAGAGTGTACTATGTGCATCTGACACAGGCAGCCGTCCAGCACCATCTTCAATACCGGCACATGCACAAGGTAAGTCAATCAATCTACCAATTGCCGAATAGAGCATAATTTGTCATTACCTGTATCTATGGTATGGATGTAAGCATGGAAGGGAATCAGGTTGCTGAATGGTATGCCAGAAGATAGACACCCAGAGTGGCACCAGGAGATCTGTAACAGATACTGGAGTCACCAGAGTAGCCAGTATTACACAGGGTGACAAAACCCACTGCAGGAAATGTGCTGGGAAACATGTGTGTCCATATGACTCACACATGCCAGTCTGGGAGGTTCACATACCCAAGAACAGTCTCAGCCAACAGGGCAGGTATAGACAAACACAAACAGAGGCTGTGCTATGATGTCTATGGGTAACCTCCTCCCCCCAGGCCTACACAGAGAGACTACAGCAGGTCAGGCAGTGGGATGTTAGTTCTGAAGGGTAGGAAGTCAGACACTAATATGTAGGTCAACCAAAGCTAAGACCTGTAGTACACTGATATGCTTCTAGTCAGCATGAGAGGTTAGAATACATAATGAAATGGAGTACCTGACATAACAGTACAGTCATAGCAAATGAGTACAAGTGCCAGGTGTCCCCCCCATCCTATGTAGAAATGTAGAAACAGTCAGGTGTGCACCCCCAATCATATGTAGAAATGTAGTAACAGTCAGGTGTGCCCCCCACTCCTATGTAGACATGTAGAAACAGTTAGGTGTGCCCCTTCCCCCAATCCAGCATAGAAATGTAGTAACAGTCAGGTGTGCCCCCCACTCCTATGTAGACATAAAGAAACAATCAGGTGTGCCCCTTCCCCCAATCTAGTGTAGAAATATAGTAACAGCCAGGTGTACCCCCCAATCCTGTGTAGAAATGTAGAAACAGACAGGTGTGCCCCCTCTCCCAATCCTGAGCAGACATGTAGTAACAGTCAAGTGTGCTCCCCTCCCCTAATCCTGTGTAGGAATGTGCATACAGTCAGGTGTGCTCCCCCAACCCAACCTAGACATGTAGTAACAGTCAGGTGTGCCCCCCCAAACCTATTTAGAAATGTAGTAATGGTCTGGTGTGCGCCCCCCAATCTGATGTACATACATCATAACAGTCATGTGTGCCCACCCACAACCCTATGTAGAAATGTAGTAATGTGTATGTGTAGGTATAATACCAGTGGAGCAAAGATGCCCAAAGGTGGCCAAGGTAGCAGGATAGGTTGTAGCGTTTGCACAATATGCAAGTCTCTGTGTGTTAGGTTAGTGTGTGTTTCCTATTGTGTGACAGTGGTCAATATGTATGCATGTTGAGGTAAGACCTAATGGCCATTGCCCACTACTGCTGATGACAGGGACAAGCCCTCACAACTGCAGTGCCAAAAACAGTTCTCACCAGTATAACACATGCTAGCAGTAAGCCATTGTAAATGTATGGTGGAAAAATGTGTCACCCTCTGAAAGACTGACAGTGCATGGCTGTTGGGCTAGATATACAAGCAGTACACAGGGGAAAGTACCCCAGACATACAGTATATATTGTGGCACTGTGAAATGGAGACACACTTGGAATTGTACATACAGGTATGCATCACATTAACTGGTCCTGTAGTAGGGGATACCGATGATGTCTGCCCGAACACTTGCAGATCACAAAGGAGGTAGGACTGATGTACTGGGAAACAGCTGATGTACCTGCACATGCCAGCATAACTGGAATACCCATGCATATTTTTGTGTCAGATGCAAGCAGTGTCCATAGCACACATGCACCCAGCTCACGTAAACACCACCCACAGGTACCTCTCTGGTCATATCCCTGCTGTGGGGAATGGGTACAATATGACCCCATCTGTATATGGCAATTTTGGAAGAATGCAGCATGCAGTGCAAGTGTCCCATGCAAGTGTGTCACTAGCTGTAGGTAGCACCCTGCCAGCATCCACACCACCTGATCAAGACTGATAGAAGGTATTGGCATGAGCACCTATCACACCTACCCTGTCACCCCAGGGGAATATACTGTATGGTGGTCTGAGACTGTAGGACTGACAGAATGCAATGGCCTGCCACATCTGGCCAGCAGCAACACCTAATGGCCCACAAGCCCCTGCCAAAGGCCTGTGTCTCACATGTACTGCCAATGCATGCTATGTCATGGACACACATCATAACAACATAACACACTCCACATAAGCCATATGCAAGGCCATGTGGACAAACCACAGTAACATGTCATGTCCACCATGTCCCACTGCATGAACTATGGACCAACACTAGCACACACCTGTGATGAGGTGCTACCCTTAGGGAAAGTATCAGAGAATGTATTCATAATGTATGGAAGAGGTTAGACTAACAGAGGGGGGTGGGAGCATGGGCAGCATGGAATGTGTAGGGTCCTACACCAAGCTGTGTGCACACACTAACCCTGGCTACAAACACATAAATGGGTGGCTACACACCTGCCCGTACACCACAGTGGGGGTAATGTCCTGACCCATGACCCCTGCCGATGGGTAGCCTGTGTGACTCTGTACAGATGTGAAACATTGCTACAGCAAGATAAGGCCATACTGTCATGTTGATGGATGTACAAGTATGGGGCCCTCTGCCAGCACTGTACCAAGGTGCCAAACTGGATACACAGACCCAGCAGCAAGTGTCTGCAGCTCCCCCTCCAGAATGGCATAACTTACCACGAATACATAGGTGTCTGCCCACAATAACAGATACAGCTGCAGTCACCCTTGTCCCCCAAAACATCACTGTGAGCAACAATGTCCACCTGACAGTACATGAGGTCAGAACACATCACAGTGTATAACAGTATACATGTCTGAATATCCCTCCTAACAGCAGTACCATGCAGCTGAAGCAGCACAGACACAATCACCTACAGTACACACTATCCTCTGCACAGTTTGTCCCAATATTGCCAAATAATCAATGGATACCCAGCAGAAACAGTTTGCTACCTGTAGGTTTACAACACACAGGTCTGCACTGGAGTAAAAACTACCTGGAATTGATCCCCACATTCAATACAGAAGGGCACACTGGGCATGCTCACACATTTAGAGAAGTGAAGGCAATGTCAGACAACAACATACTGAAAGGTCATACTGGGCATGCTCACACACTTAAAGAAATGAAGCCCATGTCTGCAAAGAACAGAGGACCATACATATCTGGCATTTGCAGATGTTAGTGCACACACTCCTCAGTATGCACCAGTCATGTCTTGCACATGCAGTGGATAGGAATACAGACACATATCCGAGGTCAACACATTATAATTAGCCAAAAGTAGACATACATAGATGTGTGGAAGAGAGTGACTGTGACAAGGAGACATCCATTATGAGGCCTGTTCCACCCAGTACTCAGCCAAATGGATGCAACCACATGAGGTGTAAATGTCACTCACTGTAGACATTAGCCACTGGTATCCATCAGCATTACAGACTATGTGATGCAAGTGCTAACTGCGCAACATGACTGTACAAGGAAGTAGTAATCTTGCAGCTGTGTATACACGTACCTGTGGAATATAACCCTGCATGTGCCCGCATGTGGTGTGTCAACATCTAGATGAATGGGTTATGGCCCATGCACACACACACTGCCCTTCCCATAGTCCTACTATGACAAGCCTGCTGAGGTCATCCACTTTGAAATTTGCCTTTGGAAAAGGGGTAGCCCAGTAATCTCTGTGGCGTGTCCTATAGCAGCTTGATGCTGTAGTATAATATAGACCTCTAGCAGGGGTTCTATTCCCACGCATGGCAGTTGTGGATGTTTTTGTGTGTGTGTTTCTATCTCTGTGTAGGGAGAAATGCATTCTAGGCTAGTCACACTCACTACAATTCAAATCTCCTACTTTGGCAATCCTGCTGATGTCATTCACTATGAAATACACCTTTGGGGAACACGTCCTATAACAGCTTCATGCTGTAGTGTGATATAAAAAGATAGGGGTTCTCTTCCTCATGTGTAGGGAGCAATGCATTCTAGGCTAGTCACACTCACTACAGTTCAAATGCCCTACTTTGGCAATCCTGTTGATATCATTCACTGTGAAATACACCTTTGGGGAACGCGTCCTATAACAGCTTCATGCTGTAGTGTGATATAGAACTCTGTTAGGGGTTCTATTCCCACACATGGCAGTTATGGATGTTTTTGTGTGTGTTTTTATGTGTAGGGAGCAATGCATTCTAGGCTAGTCACACTGACTACAGTTCAAATGCCCTACTTTGGCAATCCTGTTGATATGATTTATTGTGAAATAAACCTTTGGGGAATGCACCCTCCAGTAATCCCCATGGTGCGTCCCTTGACAGCTTCATGCTGTAGTGTGATATAGAATTCTGTTTGGGGTTCTATTCCCAAATATGGCAGTTGTAGATGTTTTTGTGTGGGTTTCTATATGTAGGGAGCAATGCATTCTAGGCTAGTCACACTCACTACAGTTCAAATGCCCTACTTTGGCAATCCTGTTGATATCATTCACTGTGAAATACACCTTTGGGGAAAGAGTACTCCAGTAATCTCTGTGGCGTGTCCTATAACTGCATAGTGCTGTAGTGTAATAAACTAGTTAGGCAGAAGTTCTAATCCCAGACATGGCAGGTGTGTCTGTGTGTGTGTGCCTATGTTTGTCATTTGCATCCTGTTTGGAGGTGATTGTGAGTGTGTAACAACTGGACTCAATGTGGAGCAGGTTTTGCAAATTCCTTATATGGTGGCCCTTGTATATATCACAATGTCCACCATAGAGAGGCTGGGATGCAAATCCATACCCCTACATGTGACATCAAAGCCAGGTAAACAAAGTTAACAACCCTTGTATTACCCAGAGAACACTCTCAACCCATGTCTCATACACACACACTCACACTTGCCAAAGTAGTACCCTGCATGTTGCCCACTGATAGTAACCATGGTGTGATTGCAGTGAGCTACAGAGGACATGGCACCCTGTCCATCAGTCCAATAAGTACGTGCATCTTCCCTATGTTCTGTACTGGACATCTGCAACACCTGTAGTGCCATCAAATGTGACCCACAAAGGACATACCATGCCTGAAAAACATGCCCTGTATGGACAGATGCCACTGACACCAGGGAATACCAGTATCATGCTATCAATGCAGGTGCAGGGTCAACCTGCTGTCCATTAACAGTTTCCACCACATGAGGCAAGGACTGGCACATCTGATGATAACAATCTGTTTACACAACATGTGCCAGACACCACAGGTACAGTTCCACATGTCACTGTACATGTATGTCGGAGGTTTGCACATCCCAGACACCGTCCATGTCATGGACTAAGGAACACATACATGGCAAGCAATGCACAGCATTGGCCACATGCAATAGTTACCTGGGTGACTGGATGGTGAATACAATACCCATCCAGACACTACACCCCTGAGCCACACTGCAGACCATTGTCATGTGGCCTGATACCAAGGTATGCCCATCACCTAGCCTTGCATAGCCATCTGGCACAGTCAACCACTACACACCCGTGAAGCAATGCACCCATGCATGTCAGTATGAGCAGTCTGTGTATGTGTTGTATGATGCCTATGACCACATTCACACTCACTACAACCTCCACTGGCAGACTAAAGCATGCTGTCTGATGTCAGACACCTACACATATCCTTTGCCCATATAACTTCTGCAGGACCCCTGTGGTGCATGTGATAACTGCACAGTACTGTGTTGTGACAATCTCAGTAGTGATGAGTTGTATTCCTGGCCCTGCCAAGTGTGGCAATGTGTGTACATCCCTGTGATAGTGTGGCTGTGTTGACACTGGTACCTGTTCATGCGGACAGGCACATATACTACACCTACCATATAGCTACCATATCACTGTTTTAGATGTCACTCACCATCACATATACATTTGGAGAGCTCCTCAAGATGTAACCTATGTGGTGCATCTAATAACTACATCAACATGTGATAGCACTACATATTTGTCAGGGGTTTGATACCCTGTACTGGTAGGTGTGTGACACAAACATGCGTAAGTTTTGCTCTCCCACTCCTCCCTGACTTATCTTTGCCTCTGTCTGACTCTCTCACTCCCTCTCTGGTGGATGTGAAGACTTTCACCTGCTTTGCTTAGGCAGCAGCATGTGTATTTTAAGTGATGCGCATGATAAGCGGACAGCCTCTGCACGAATTTCAGCCCTCCTCTAGCTGATTGCATATGGAACAGCTGTGGTAACAATCCCATAGCCAATTGCATGGAAACACACTCCAATATCTAGGAAAATCATGTTGGTGTTGGGCCTTTTCATTCACTGTGAGCAGGAGCTTGATCTGTAGTTTGGCAAACAGCATCACAGATGGACTGGGGATTTACATTTAACAACATACACTGTGGAAACAGGCCAACACACAGGAGGGGGATGTGCCTGACCTGACTACAGACTGTAAGTGCTGCTATACTGCATTTGGAGTAATGTTGGTTTAACAGGGTGTGTGTGGATATGGCTGTCCTACATGTCTTAATACCTGTCATATCACTGCTATGTTTATGAGGATCCCCCCATCTGTAGGGTCATCTGCAGACTGGGTAATGTGTGGTGCCTTTTGTTTCATGTGTTACCCACAGACCACCTATCTGCGAACTGCAGAAGGTAGTGTGAGCATTGCAGTCTGCAGATGGTGACAGCCGTGAGAGTTACTGACTTCATATCCCTCATAGGACATATGTTGCAACAAACCCTGTTACAACAGTAAATGTATGAGGTTATCACAGCAACATGTCAATATTGGCCCTGTGTTTGTGCCTCCAGCCACAACTCTGTCAAGCTTTGTACATATGTCATGCAGTAAGAGGTGCATATGTGCTGTACACCACATTTAGTGACATCATATCTGATAACAAGCCAGTGAGATATCAGAATGCTACACATTATGTATAGTAGGGGTTATATGTGATGACATAACCTGGGCATTCTGTGGTTGTGTGTACAGTACTGAGGTCTGTGTACTTATGGTGATTGTCAATAGTGTGCGTATTGTTAATATGTACCTTGGCCTGTGTACAGACTGTGGCAGATGTCATTGTTCTTGGTCCTGTTCTATCTGATGTTACATGCTGATCCACTGTATGTTACCCTATCGGCTTACATGTTTGCAGTGCCAAACACACACATGTCCCATACCACAGACAGGCATTGAACCACACTGTGTAGTGGTCCAGTATATGTAGGGTTAGTGTGTGAGTGACACATATGAGGATGGTGTTGAACAGATAGTCCATATACTATAATATTACACTAGCTTACCATATGTGGCTGTGGCTGTGTTCACATTGGTTGTGGTTATGCACTTTCACACAGGTGTATCATACTCTGTGCTGTGGCATGCCTGTAGAGCCTGCTATATATGCTGGTACATGTGCATTCCCTCATAAGGAATATAGGCCAGTGTTGAGCCAGTCTGCCTGTGGCCTGCACAGTGCTTTGTTACATGCCTAGGAGCTTAGTGTACTTACCCAGTGAGATATCATGTCCAGATCCCTGCCAGATGTACTGCTGCCAGGCCACCATAACAGTCTTGTATGTCAGACAAAGCAGTGGGATGATGTACAGATGTATGTCAATAACTAGTGGGTAGTATGTGGCTATGGCACCTCTGTACCAGCGGTTATTATATGTCAGGACAGACAGGGGTGTGTGAATGCATAACCTATGGGGCAAATGTATACCAATACTTACGTATTATACCCATCTACATGGCTGTTAACATCCACATTGTCAGGAGTGGTGCACATGTCTTGCACTAAGTGGTTCTGTATATACCTCTGAACTATCCAGAGTGTGTCATACTGTCCACATAAATTTGCAGTATCTCTGCTGTAGTCCACAGAAGCAATACTGTACAAGCAGTGGTACTGTACCATGATGTCCTTAGGATGTCTGTCAGTAGCCAATGGAGCGCATGTTAAAAGCAGGTGTGACCTCCCACACACACCATGTTTGTGAAGACAAATAGTCTACAAATATACCTGCAATTCATACCTGACATCCCCTTGCATTACAACGTTGAGACTATAGGGGCTGAAGTAGGGCTCCACTCCATGTTCGGGACATATGGTGAAGCTATATGTATATAAAATTATCCAAATAACTGTATAGATATATACACATATACATATTGACATACATAGATGGATATGTATATGTGCATAGATATACATATAAACAGTCAGATATATAAATATACAGAGCAATATATATCTACACATATACAGATACAGAGATTCATATGCACATATACGTATGGATATCTACATATATAGACAGTTGTAGGTATATCAGAATAGATATGTATGCACATATAGTTATAGATATCTACATATATACCAACATAACTAGGCATATCTGTACACATAGGATGTGCATACATATATAGCTATATATACATATATCTATATATGTATCTATATATATATATATATATATATATATATATATATATATATATATATATACATATATATATATATATATATATATATTTATATATAGGTGTGTGTGTGTGTGTGTGTGTGTGTGTGTGTGTGTGCATGTGTGTATACATACGAAGAGATGTAGACATGGCCATATATATGTTGCACTGTACAGATGTGTATAAAGACATATGTATGGGTATACATGTGTTTATACATGTAGACATATATAGACCTATTATATGTATATAACCATATTCCTGTCATGTGTAAACCTCACGGTTGGGTAAACCATCCAAGATGTATCTCACTGTATGTATCTGCTATGTGTACATTATGATAAAACAACATATGTGATGCAACAGTCATATTAATAACAAGGACTACACAATTTAGGAAGTAAAGGCAATTGTTCAATACTACTCAATATGTGTATTGACAGTTATATTGGTAAAACAATACCTGTCTTCATAGTGGTCATGGCATAGTGGTTACGTGCTGTGCCTTTAGTATACAGAGTCCTGGGTTCAAGACCTGCAAGGGCTGTTCATTTTGTTGCTGGGCAGAACAAGGGCTGTCAGATACAGAGTGGTTAAGGCAGTTTTGAGCAGCTTTAAGTGGGTTTGTGTGGGTTTGTGCAAAGCTAAGCTAAGCTAAGCTATGGGTAAAAGTATGGCGCTTACACAGTGTAGGCTACGCTTACCAGTGTGCAAATCAGCTCAGCTGTTATATTGCAGGAATGTTGATACTTGCTAAGCATGGCTTAGCCCTAATAACCAGGTCACACCACCCAGTCTGATAACATAGCAGGGTACTGACATCTGTAATATGTGTATGTAACGCCATGTACAATACATGTGCCTATGTGCTGTCATTACAGTAGCAAAGGGTGTGAGTGTCATGTGTGGGACACACAACATATATGAGGACTGTACAGCAGTGTTATCTGTGTGAAAGTATTACATACATGGTGTATTAGGCCAGTGTATGTGCTGTCACACTGGCATGTAATGTATCATGTCAGTACTACTATTGACAGTGGTTACCTAGGCAAGAGCAGAGTGCTAAATGTAGCACTGACAACAGGCACACCTGCAGGCATAGCTGAACACTAGGCCTCCCTGTTGTACCCTGCTGTGTGAGCTGTGTCACAGTATATACCCCTTACTGGGTAATGATCTGACATGTGGAATAACTGTAGACTACCGTCTGTAAAGCACATTAGTGAGGGCTTCTAACATGTAGTTATGGCATACATATTGTTGTCAAACATCTATTTGTCAGCACACTCGTCCTACTGCATAGCTACTTGCCAAGCTGATGACTGTCAGTCCCTGTACAGATGTGCAGATGGCAGGTATCCAGCTGGGATATGTACAGGCAACCTAAGCTTGATTGACACTGACATGTCTGCCCAGCTGTGTAAGAGCTGGCACATATAGGAGATGTCACCCTGTACGCACCACATGCCATGGGTACCTCCACTATACTACCACAGTCAAGAGAGCATGCTTGGGTAAAGGTCTTCATCACAGACACTAACCATGTGTTGTAATGCATGTTGCATACATGTCAACTTGATCACCTCAGTGGCCATGTACAGGAGGCACCTGGAGGATTGGCTGATGAATGTCATTCTCATCCTCAGGGTCACCACACCTGGCAGGTGGCAGGATACCACTGTACACACAACCCCTACACAACCCATCTCTCCTTGTACAATAGCTAGGTACACAGCTATGACCACCTGCAGTGATGGATCCCTGTACTGACACATGTGTATGTGTGCATGACTGAGTATAGCAGTGTCTGTGTGTTAGTACACCTCTACTTGGGAATTGCATGTGAGCCTTCACAACCAATGCAACACCCATTGCCATAGTCAGTTGTGGCTGCTGCTGTATGGGACATTACATGTACCCTGTTAAGCTTCTACCCATACTGGCTACACAAGCCTTGCAGAACCACCACGAGAATGTTTTACAAATGGGCTGATAGGCATGGCTACCCATTGTGTTCTGACATGTGTGTGTAGTTGTGCATGTCCGTATATCTGTAGGATACAGCATTCTGAGGCCACATACTCCTATTACAATACCCATTGCCACACAGTAGTACAGATAGTGTTGTTGCTGTCCATAGGTGAGGCATGACTATGCAACACCTTATTACATGTGTGGTATGTGCATTAGATGCATATCCCTGTAGTATCACTATTGGGGTATATGGGTTGGATTGCAGTCTTGGCCAGTGTGTGATGGTGGGTATGGCAGAGTGTCTTCATGGGTTTCAGGGAGTACAATTTCCACTTGGGGATGTGGGTGCTGTGTACACTGTCATTACACCAGGGGACACCCAGTATATGTCCCATGTACAACATTACGGTTACCACTGTCACCATCAACCATACCACAATACAGGCCAGTTATGCATGTGCTATGTGCAGCCTACCTGTAACACATTGGACACACAGTCAAGTTAGTTAGCAGCGATATGCCCTGGTATCTCAGATGTGTGTCTGCCTGTTATGTGTCTGTTAATGTGTATATGAAGGTATGTCACACGACATATTGCCCATATACACCCATTAATTCCCCAATTAGCATACTGTACATGTCTGGGGATGTTCTGTATGTAACATGTAACCTGGGACACACCTCACCCTAAATGCTGTGTGGTATGTGCAATGTAAGCCACACACTTCAGTATCACTACATAGCTAGGTAGGGGTCTAGTCTCAGTGTTGCCAAGTAACAGTGTGCATGTATGTGAATGGGTCTACATCAGGTTGGAGGGTATGCACATCTCAGTGGGTCACCTGTCCATGTGGCGCGGGCAATAACCATTTTAGTAACTAGTGACATGTGTTCAACTGTACCCCAAATATGTCACAGCAATGGTGTCACTACAATTCCATACCCTGTTGTGGAATATGCCCGCAGACCATCCTCGTGCTGACACATGTACACCTATAACACAAATGGATAACATTATGGAGACCACAGCTGAACAGTGTTACTAACAGCTATAATGCATCATTGCTGGATGGCTATACTACCTGCCATATATGCATTACACTTTACTCCTTACATGTTACACTGCACTTATGTGGTACACTGTAGTACAGTCACCTTGTGCATCAGAACCATATTAGCCTGTCCCTGCGTTAATGGTATGGATGACAGGGATGTGACACAGATATCATCATATGCACAGGGCATCCTTGTGCTGAAACATGTACACGTACAACACAAATGGATAACATTATGGAGACCACAGCCAACCAGTGTTACTAACAGCTATAATGCATCATTGCTGGATGGCTATCCTACCTGCCATATATGCATTACACTTTACTCCTTACAACGTGTTACACTGCACTTCTGTGGTACACTGTAGTACAGTCACCTTGTGCATCAGAACCATATTAGCCTGTCCCTGCATTGATGGTATGGATGACAGGGATGTGGCACAGGTATCATCATATGCACAGGGTGTGATGTTGGTTTGCCAGAGGCCAAGGGTGGGCCATACATTTGACACCATGTGTGTAGGTGATAGGTGTACTGCGGTGAGCTAGGTGTAGTGATGTGGTGTGTGAAGATATGGGGTTGCCCTAGGTGTGTTTGTATAGTGTGTGAGTATGCATGCACATAGTTCTGCCATGTGGCTGCCCTACACAGGTGTTTATAGACAGCTGCAGACCATACCTGGCAGGGTGTGTGGTTCACTGCCTCCAGCCACAGACATGTGGACTGTGCCTGCCAGGGGTTCCATGGGCACGTCCATGTGCAGGCCTCAATGTGCTACTCTCACCTGCTGATGACAAATGTCCACTGGTAACAGGCCCCCTCCTGGGACTAGTCAGGGCCACGTGCACATGGCCTGCAGTGGTGTGGTGTGGACAGCACCCACCCCGCACTGCCGGGGCTGGTACTGCCACTACGGGAGCCCCTTGGTGTCCTAGCACATCCACGTTGGCTGCCAGCTGTTGGTGTTGCTGGCCTATGTCCACGCAGCTGTTACTGCACTCCCACCACACGTTCGAGCATGGACAGGCCATGGTCGATGAGGGCCATCATCTCACCTGACTGTCTATCCATGAACTCAGTTAACGCATGGATGGCACGTGCCATTTTATGGGCGTTGTCACTTGCAGATGTGAGAGCAACTCTCTGCAGCCTCAGGCCCTGTCTGGTGTAACATTCTATATGTGCCTGTGCCTCCATAACAGCTGAAACATGCGCCTGCTGGTACCAACTATGTTACCTCTGGCAGGGTCATGATATCCAGCGACCCTACCACGAGGACCCTGGGACATCTGCCTACATGGTGTCCTGCCAGACATCTGGCTATGCCTACTGTGACCAGAGACAGTAGGCATGGTTACCACACTTCCCTGTGCACAGCCACCAAATGCCAGCTGTCCCTCCGCTATGGCCACTGGTGATGGGGTATGTATAGGCACTGAAACTGTCTGCAGGGGTGAGCTGGTTAAAAGCAGGATGTCAAATGATGGTGCTGTTTTGGCCCCTGAAAACCCCACTGTGCCTCAACAGTGCTATTATAATTTTTGGTGTCAGTATGGACACCAACATCAGATTGCATGCAGGAAGGACCCTGACCCACCTCACCACCTGTGGGGGAAAACAATAAGCACACTTTCAAACCTGAACAGCATTGCCTAACAGTACACACACACACACACACACACACACACACACACACACACACACACACACACACACACACACACACACACACACACACACACACACACACACACACCACCGTAATACCTACCTGTCCATGACTTTACAGACAGTCCCACATATATTTCCATGTATTCCCCATCCTGCATCATACTTGGTAACATACACACATTTATACCACTCATTAACATACCAGTCCTCTAAATGCCTAGACAAGTGAGCACAACACAAGACCTGTTACTACATTACCTGCCTGACCTGTTTGGAGCGGTGTTAGATGGCCTTACTGCTGTCATTCAGTGTTCACCCTGCATATGTCCGGACATCATGCACTGGTGTGTCATGTGTATGTATTGCTCAGTACATGCCAGATATGCTGCTCAATCAGCCTATCATGTGACAACTGTAATTTATGGATACACTCCCTGGTGTTGACTAGTACATCCCCAATGCATCTGTAGTGCTGCATATGCGGGTTGTAGGTCACCTCTCTTCTGAATGCGATATTAGGGGTATACCTGGTGTCTACCTTCCCTCTCAATGCCTGTTCCATGCTACAGAGCTTATTATAGCGTCTGTATAC